>NW_027397065.1:74599277-74600274 GCF_003265705.2 Callorhinus ursinus | reverse complement strand
GTCTCTAATGGTTTGTCTCCCCCTCCGATTTCCTCCCATTCATTTTTCCCCTTCCTGCTAACATCTTTTTTTTTAACATATAATGTATTATTTTTATCAGAGGTATAGGTCTGTGATTCAACAGTCTTGCACAATTCACAGTGCTTACCATAGTACATACCCTCCCCAATGCCTATCACCCAGCCACCTCATCCCTCCCACCCCACCCCCACTCCAGTAACCCTCAGTTTGTTTCCTGAGATTAAGAATTCCTCATATCAGTGAGGTCATATGATACATGTCTTTCTCTGATTGACTTATTTCACTCAGCATAATACCCTCCAGTTCCATCCATGTTGTTGCAAATGGCAAGATTTCATTCCTTTTGATGGTTGCATAATATTCCATTGTGTGTATATATACCACTTCTTCTTTATTCATTCATCTGTTGATGGATATCTTGGCTCTTTCCACAGTTTGGCTATTGTGGACATTGCTGTTATAAACATCGGGGTACACATACCCCTTGGATCCCTACATTTGTATCTTTGGGGTAAATACCCAGTAGCACAATTGCTGGATCATATGTAGCTCTATTTTCAACTTTTTGAGGAACCTCCATACTGTTTTCCAGAGTGGTTGTACCAGCTTGCATTCCCACCAAGAGTGTAGGAGGGTTTCCCTTTCTCCGAGTCCCCACCAACATCTGTCGTTTTCTGACTTGTTAATTTTAGCCATTCTGACTGGTGTGAGGTGGTATCTCATTGAGGTTTAGATTTGGATTTCACTGACACCAAGCGATGTTGAACACTATTTCATGTGTCTGTTGGCAATTTGGATGTCTTCTTTGGAAAAATGTCTGTTCATGTCTTCTGCCCATTTCTTGATTGGATCATTTGTTCTTTGGGTGTTGAGTTTGATAAATTCTTTATACATTTTGGATACTAGCCCTTTATCTGATATGTCATTTGCAAATATCTTCTCCCATTCTGTCGGTTGTCTTTTGGTTTTGTGGACT
>NW_027397065.1:74598558-74599177 GCF_003265705.2 Callorhinus ursinus | reverse complement strand
AACACCATTTGTTGAAGAGACTGTCTTTTTTCCATTGGACATTCTTTCCTGCTTTGTCAAAGATTAGTTGACCATAGAGTTGAGGGTCCATTTCTGGGCTCTCTATTCTGTTCCATTGATCTATGTGTCTGTTTTTGTGCCAGTACCATACTGTCTTGATGATGACAGCTTTGTAATAGAGCTGGAAGTCCGGAATTGTGATGCCGCCAGCTTTGCTTTTCTTTTTCAGTATTCCTCTGGCTATTCGGGGTCTCTTCTGGTTCCATACAAATTTTAGGATTATTTGTTCCATTTCTTTGAAAAAAGTGGATGGTATTTTGATGGGGATTGCATTGAATGTGTAGATTGCTCTAGGTAGCATTGACATCTTCACAATGTTGATTCTCCCAATCCATGAGCATGGAACGTTTTTCCATTTCTTTGTGTCTTCTTCAATTTCTTTCATGAGTATTTTATAGTTTTCTGAGTACAGATCCTTTGCCTCTTTGGTTAGATTTATTCCTAGGTATCTAATGGTTTTGGGTGCAATTGTAAATGGGATAGACTCCTTGATTTGTCTCTCTTCTGTCTTGTTGTTGGTGTATAGGAATGCCACTGATTTCTGTGCATTGATTTTATA
>NW_027397065.1:74401119-74588558 GCF_003265705.2 Callorhinus ursinus | reverse complement strand
AAGCAGTCAATCACTCCCAACTCCCCGGTCTCCAGCTGCACTCTGTGGTCACCTGGCCTGTGACCGAGGGTTTCTCTCTCTGGCACCTGACCCCATGTGGAGTCTCCAAACCCAGCAGATCTCTGGGATGCGTTCCCCTGCCACTCTTCCCAGGGGAGGAAGAGGAGTCTCCCCAGGTCTGCTGCTTGTTGGGTCCCTGCTGGAGGAGCAATGGCCCGACTGTGCCGTGGGTCATGGTTTATGGCAACCCTGAGCTGAGAGCCCGCGCCTCGGCTCCGTCTCTGCAGCCTGCTTCCCCGCTCCAATACCTGGGAGCTCTGCCGCACTCAGGAAATCCCTGGTCTTTCTGTGACCCCGAGGGTCCTGAGACCACACTGTCCTGCAAGGGTTCCACCCCTGCTTAGCCACTGGAGCGACATCCCTCAGCGAAGCCGACTCCTAAAATTTCCGATTTTGTGCTCCGCTACTCTATCACTTGCCAGAAGTGGCCCACAGAGACCCCCTCCCCCACCGTCTATCTTCCTGTATATCGCCCCGGATTCACTTCTTTGCACATCCTACCTTCCAGAAAGTGGTTGCTTTTCTCTTCAGAGAGTTGCTGCTATTCTTTTCTTCAATCTCTTATTGAGTTTGTAGGTGTTCAGAATGGTTTGATCCCTATCCAGCTGAATTCCTGAGACCAGACGAAATTTAGGTCTCCTACTCCTCCACCATCTTGCTCCTCCCTCCCATATATTTTATATAATAATATATTAAACATATATTATTCATTTAGATTATGTATATCATATACATTATATATATACCTGTTTTATATGTATATGTTTACATATATATATATATATACACACACATACATATATATATATATATGTAAACTTCCAGTACCTCAAAATATTACCTTCCTTAGATACAGGGTCTTTGCAGATGTAATCAAGTTAAGATGGGCCCTAAAGCAATATGACTGGTGTCCTTAAAGGAGGAGGAAAACTCCATGTGGAGACAGAGACATGTATGTAAAATGTCATGTGCCAACAGACACTTAGATAGAAGTACCTGCAGCTACAAGCCATGAATACCAAAGATTGCCTGGGAACCACCATCAACTAGGAAGTGGCATGAAAGAATCCTCCCCTACAGATTTCAGGATCGTGATCCTGCTGATAGCTTAATATTACACTTCTTGCCTCCAAAACCATGAAATAATAACTTCTTGTTGTTTTAAACCACCCAGTTTGTGGCCCTTAGTCATGGCCACTCTAGGAAACTAATAAAGCATTGATGAATTTTATTTAATAGGATGGGATTAGATATCCTAAAATATTAGAGTTGGTTCTTGATCCTCCTCAAGTGCTTTTCTCCCATCATTTATTTAGCTGAAGAAGCAGAAGCTTCTTAGAATTTGGACTATGAAATCCTCTTTTCCAAGTGAGTTTTCAACAGATGAGAAGATTTGAGAAGCATTATGTATGAGTGTATGTATGGATCTTTGTCTATTAGTGGGATTACCAGTGACTTTTCTGTTATTGACTAGATACTACTTAGTTTCCCAGATGGAGAATAAATGAAGATATAAGTTAAATACACACCAGTACAAAAAGCTCCACTTTCCTAGCTATTGAATTATCAGGTAGCAGAATAATATGTAGTGATATATAGTGTTAGTTATTTCTAGATCACTTTTTTTTGTTTAATCTATTTGCTTGATAACTTACAGAAAATTATAAAATAAAAAATAAGTCTTCCTAATTCAATTTGTAATCATGTAGTGTCTTTCCATTTTGTTTTTTCTCTAGTTACATTTTTTAGGAGAGGGATATTGTCATTGATTTCTCAATCATCAGCTGTTAGTATGCAGCCCAGCAATGTAAGTAATCTAAAATATTTTAGTAGGTACATTGATGAAAAAATTAATACATAAAAGATAAACACATTACATTTATGTGCAATGAGGCTCAGTTATCATGATTTACCACTTGAGAAAATGTGCTAGAACTACCCCTATTGACAGAGAAACTGACCACAGGATGGACTTGTATAGATAGACCTTGAGTTTTGTTTGACTTTTCAAAGCATGGATCAAGGGTAAGAAAGAAATTAACTTCTGATTTCTGATTTCCACAATTATTTTATTAATTATCCAGCACCCACAAATTTTATGTTATTTTATTTTATTTTGGCCCAATCCTCTTATCTGTAGCTGGCACCCATCTCATACTTCATTGATCAGAGGATGGTTGTGAGTTCCCAGGTGAGGACTTCAGATGGAAATGCCAACAGCCTGTCCAAAATCTAGGTTGTCATGTGACATCATCAAGGTGGACCCAGAGGATAGAAAAAGGATGTTCACATATTGATCCAAGGCTCCTTTTTCCAATTCCTGAAAGACATGGAGCCATCACCACTGCCCACACCCCAATACAAGCCCTAATTTTCACTTGCTGTCTTGGAGAGAAACAAGAAGAGGGAGAGGATATTTGAGGGATATTTATTCAAAAGAAAATAAGCAATAGGACTAAACCAGAGGAAACTTCTGTCAATTTTAAATTTTCTTGGCTCCATATTCTCCAGCAACATTAAAATTCATGAGAAACATTAGTCAGAAATGAAAGGAAAACCTCATTTTCCATTGTTTATGTGGATAAATAGCTGTCATTTTCCACTGGATTTCAAGACCCAAATTTCTTCTAAGGGATAACTGTGCATGCCATCATTTGTCCCTCAAGCATCTTTCATTCTTTAGTACTCTCCATGTTGACTGCATCACTCAATTGAAATTCTCCTTATACCGTCAACTATGACCTTAATTTGCCAGTACATGGTTATTAGTCATCTTTCGCAATTTTACTGTAGCGTTTGTCACAGAAGATTATTCTTTGTTATATAACAAGTAAAAGAAACCAAAATAATAATCAAAAAACATGTTATAACCTGACTGTTAGAAGGAGGATAAGCTGTAGTTATAGAAGATCAGATAGGAGGCTATAGGAATAGTTCAGGTGGGAAATGACACTGGTTTCAACTAGGGAAGTAGGTAGAGGCAATGAGTAATATACAGATTCTGGAGGTATTTCCAAGGAAGAAAAAAAATAGTGCTAGATATGCTAAGTAGGGAAATAAGATCAAAAGACTAAAGAGCAACAAAACCTTCATATTTTCTAAGGACTGCATTGCAGTGAGGAAGAAGTAGATGCACCTAGCCAGTGGCTGAGTAAACAACCAGTTCTTGAACACTTCAAGTGTCCAGACTTTTATTTATATGAGTGTATCTTAAGAAGATCCCCTGCCCCAGCATACTCTTTGATCTGCAAGAAAGAATCTGGGAGAGGAGGCTTAGACACACTTAACAAAGGAAGGGAAGATGAACCTTCTAGTAACATATTGGTTAATTAGCATACGTTTGATAGTGCTTATTGTAGAAAAAGCAAGAATCCATAAGGGTCTACAACTTTCCTTAGGGGACAAAACATGAAAGAGTTTTTGGTAGCAAGTTTCCAAGATGGCGTTGAATAATCCCCCGTTCTAGGTATTCATGCCCTTGTGTAATCCCCTCACATATTGTATCTAGGTCAGTATGTGTGGTCAACAGAACACAACAGAAGTAATGGTATATCATTTCTTAGGCCAGGTAATAGGGGCATTATTGCTCTCAATCTCTCTCAGATAACTCTCTCTAGAGAAAGGCAGCTACCATATTATGAGGATACTCAAGGAGCTCCATGGGAAGACCCATGAGGGAGAAATTGAGGCCTCCTGCAAATAGCCAGCAAAGAACTGTAACCTCCAGCCAGGAGTGATGTGTGTGAATCATCTTGGAAGCAGTTTCTTCTGATACAGCCAAGCCTTCGCACGTCTGAAGCCCTAGCTAACGTCTTGGCTGCAACTTCATAAGATCCTAAGAAAGAACCAGCCAGCTAACCCACTCCTGAATTTCTGACCCACAGAAAGAGGGGGCATCCATACTTATTTTCTAAGTTGCTGAATTTTGGAATAATTTTTTTCAGCAATAATTAGGACAAATTTTAGAACTGTGAGTGCTATGTTGCTATAACAAAAATATAACATGTAAGGCTGGGTTTGGAACTAGAGAGTGAGTGTAAGCTGGAAGAACTTTGAACAAGCATTGATGAAAACTGAGGGGCTTTTAATAAATACTTTGTAACAGAATAGGGGTATTTGAGGATGCTTTTATAAGGGAAAATAATGGCTTAAATTTGCAGATAAATTGATAGATTGATAGATGAAATGTCTGTTGGGAATCAAGACATCTGAAAAGATAGAAGAGAAAGCCAGAATCAGATCACTGACTTTCTTATCTGCCCAATCAATATAGTTAGCATCCAAAGCCAAATACGTCTTCTCCTACAGTGCCTGTCTCCTACGTGCTATATACATTTGTCGAGGGGAAATTTCAGGGCTTTCTTATACTGCTGGTGCAATTCCAATACTGCTCAGTTGGTGAGGCAAGAGCGAGCTTGCTCTTGCTACCTGATTTGTACTCCAGCATTAGGCAGGTTGTTTACTGGCTATTTACCTTTATATTATTTCTTTCTGGTAGTTGTAGATATGAGGTCAAGAGTGTGGAAGAACGGGGTGTGCAAAATCTGTCTTCTTACCTGGATGCTTTAATGATGGTATTTTGGAATTTTTGAAAAGAAAAAATTTCTTTCCCTAAATAGTTTAAATATATACATTTCAAAAAATGTCAATAATACCTGTGTCCTTTAAATCAACTACATTTTACAAAGGAGCTATTAAGAAATTGCTGATACTTTAGAGGCAGCATTCATAAAAGAGAGAAATCTTCATGTGTATCCAAGCCACATTTCTTGTCTGCCATATTCTGCACATCCACTGCTGAGTGTTTACACTGTACTATGAGAAGGGCAACATGTTTTCCCCTCTCCATCTGAGGGTTCCGTGTCTGTGTACCATCTGCCATGTCTGAAATCGTTTCTGGATAAATATACACTTTGTTGTGGTGATGAGTGGTGTGTTCCTCACTTTGTTTTGGCAGTATTTTCTACTCGGATCCTATGATTTAAATGAGAATTCTGTTTCATACAATATCATGATACTTCTTAGCAACATCAATCTGCTTCCAGCCACCCATAGCTCAGGGGAACTGCAATAAATTAATAAGTAGAATAAAGATCCTACTTATTAAAGCATAAGGATCCTACTTATTATTTTACCCGGTGGACACAAAAGGCCAAAAGCCAATGGCAACAAAGGGAAAAATGATTAAATGTCATTTCTAGGTTCAATACTTCTTCTTTCTACTTCTCGTAAATACTTTTACATTAACAAAGGCTTTACTTAAAAGAAATAACAAGTAATTTATTTCCTACCAATTAAAACAAATGATTTTTTTTTTTTCTTGAACCTGAAGAAGAATCACTGTTTCTTTAGTATTGCAACTTCGTGCTCAGGAGTGCTCTTTGGCAACGCAATTTGCTATGATCCAATGAGTTAAGAAACCTAAGTACTCAGCATGGTTAAACTGCTGATAAATGTGTATCCTTGAATTCACCAGTAAGCATCTCCCTGATGACATTATAGATATGCTCATTTTTCCTCAATTTGATGTGGACTAGTTTGGTTATATGTGTTTCAACACATTGTAAGGCATCTAAATAAATATTGAACCTTTAAGAAGCAATTGTTTCCTCATGGTGTTAAGTAAATATGTTCTCTCTGCTTTGCTTTGCTAATAAAGGAAGTACATTTGAGAAAAGTGGATAGTATTCTTACAGTAAATTTCTTGAATCTTGGAATCCAATGACTTTTATACAAAATACACTTTCTTGGGAAGATATTACATTTAGTTAACTTGTTTTTATTATATATTTGTCATACATTTGCTCTTTTTTCATTTTTGCTACAACATATATTAAAGGTTTTATTTAAATATATTCAGGGAATTTGCAAAAATCTCTAGAGTCTTTTTGACCTTTTTGAGTTGCTGGAAGAAAATTGTATGTTTTTTTCATATACTCATGAACCAGTGGGTTCAAGAATATCCAATTGAGACTGAGAGAAATAAAAGAAAATGGGAAATATTTGTAGTAAAAATCTAGATGAGCAGACTTTTAAAAAAAGTAAATTAAATTGGAGATGTATGGCTAAAGTGACTGAGTTTCAGGCTCTTTATTTTAGCTATTTGCATGCAAAAGTAATAGAGCATTAACAAACTATTGTGCAATCTGGTGTAATTGCTGCACCAATGTAACCCTCATACTCCATGGAGGTATTGGTACACAAAATAACTATGATGGCATAACAAAGAAATAAAATTTAAAGCTGGATTTTATGTGATAAGGAAGAGAAATCAAAGAAATTATGGAACTCAGGTAGTGTTTTTACTATCTTGTCTTCTTTCAGGAGCTACCAGCTGTTATGCTCACACAAATAGATTAGTTGAAAAATACATTAACATGTACAAATTATGTCTTTACAGTGAAATTAATGACCAGTTCACTCAGCATAAAAGATAATTGTACAAAGGAAATACTGCGTCATTAAAGTTAGCATTTATGCAACCCAAACGTGCCGAGTAATATGACAGTAGCTTTCTCAAAGTGGTGTTTTAGCCTACTAAAGTGTCTATCACTTAAAATGAAGAGCGATAACAAAACTCCACACTTTTAAGGAGGAAAGAAAGGGTGCTGCTAAATTCATTCCTCTTTTTCTAAAGAATGTGGATTTTAATGGCCTTTAAAATCTTAGAACACATTTGTGTTTATGATATCAAAATTACACATTAAAGGAGAGTAATGGCTTGATAGGATACTAAAATTGTTTAATTTTAAGGCAAACTGGCATAATTATATACAGATATTTTAATTTATGATATTAAAATACTTTGATACCTTATTACAAAATTGGATACAAAATTGGAAAGTCCCACAGAGTTCAAAGACCTAGACAGGAAGCTAGTATTCTATCCTATGACTAACTGAATTGGCTCTAGTTAACCACCTCCAAGTCAATGCTCACAACATAGAACACATATGGTCGTGAAGTATTGAAGTTTTATAGATGGTTTATCAAGAATCTTGGAATGGGAGCGCCTGGGTGGCTTAGTCAGTTAAGCTTCTGACTTCGGCTCAGATTATGATTCCAGGGTCCTGGGACCGAGTCCTGCATCAGGCACCCTGCTCAGTGGGGAATCTGCTTCTCCCTCTGTCGGCCGCTCTTCCTGCTTGTGCTCTCTCTCTGACAAAAAATTAATAAAATTTTATATCAATCATCACTATGTATTAGTAAGTTATATATCGAATGCACACTATTACATTTTTTTCATAAAAATACCTCATTATTTCTAGTATTTTAATTTGACTCCAACTTCACAAAAATTTGCAAAAGTAGTACAAGAATCTCCTAGAGACCTTTTACCTAAATACACTAATTGTGTCACTTGCTTTATCAGCCTATTTCTCTTATTCTCTGTTTCTTTATGTTTCTCTATTTGTCCACTTATATGTGAGTATGTTTGTGTGCCACATTTTTTCTTGAAACATTTGAGATTAAGTTGGAGGTATCATGTCCCCCTACCCCTAAGTACTTTAGCATGCTCAGCCTAAGAACAAGGTTATTCTCTTACACATCTACATTATAGTTATTAAACTGAGGAAATATAATATGAAATGCTATTAACTGGTCTACACTCCATATTCAAAGTTCAACAATTTGTCAAAAGAGTCATATGTGATTATTTCTCCTCAGCCAGGACCCAAGCATGTTTAGGTGTCAAGTCACTTTGGTCTCCATAAATTTTGAATAACTTATATCTTAAAATATGTAAGAAATTATTAAGTGGATAGTGCCTAAAGATTTTTGCATTTTTAGGGTAATTTCTCTTATGTGAATTTTTACAAGAGAATTATGTTTGTCAAACACGTCGAGAAAACAAAAGACTTTTCAAAAAAATCTCTGAACTTAAATTTGAATAACAAAGTCTGATGACTGCTGGGGAGGAATCAGAAATGACTGCATCAACACTTCTATCTTTGGCAAGAATCATATTCCCTGGGGTGCCTGGGTGGCTCAGTTGGTTAAGTGACTGCCCTCGGCTCAGGTCATGATCCTGGAGTCCCGGAGTCGAGTCTCGCATTGGGGGGGGGGCCCTGCTCAGCAGGGAGTCTGCTTCTCCCTCTGACCCTCCCCCTTCTTGTGCTCTCTCTCTCTCAAATAAATAAATAAAATCTTAAAAAAAGGAATCAGATTTCACTACTAATTATTGCATGCCCCAAGCATTGGATACTAGATCAAGTGATCTCAGACACACCGACTCATTTATTGGGATGTACAATCTATTGCATCACATGCCACTATCCTCAATGAATAGAAGCAAACTGGCATACCATGACGATACCAAATACTAACTTCAAGTGTACCTAGTTGGTGCTTTTGAAACTGGAATTTGAATCCAGGTTCAGAACTCTACTTCAACAAATTGGTATAATGTGTAACAGAAAATAGAGAGCACAAGAGGGGGGAGGGTCAGAGGGAGAAGCAGACTCCCTGCTGAGCAGGGAGCCCAATGCGGGACTCGACCCCGGGACTCCAGGATCATGACCTGAGCTGAAGGCAGAACGGAAAAGAATTGGAAATAAATGTAGATTAAGTTTCAGAAGTGAGGGATAACACTAATCCTGAATACAAGAAATGAGTGAGAATTTAGACTTTGAATGTAGATGTGCATAAGCACATATGAATGCAAATGATGATCCAGAGTAAAAGTTCTGAATGTGATACATCTTATCCCTAACTTACACCTGTGCTGCTAACTTTAATGATCACATATCTGGGTCTCAATGTGGCATAGTTTTTTTTTTTTCTTCCCCCTAAGTATGCAGGATGTTTTCATTTTCTATTGCTGCAAAAACAAATTATCAAAAATGTGGTGGTTTCAAACAGCATTCATTTATTATCTCACAGATCTGTAGGTCTAAAATCTGGCAGGTTGGGGGATGCTCTCAACTGGGTTCTGAATTCAAAGAACCATAATGCTGACATTAAGGTCTTGACCAGGCTAAAGAATTATCAAGAGGCTCCAGAAAAGAATCTGCTTCCAGGCTTATTCAAGTTGATGGCAGAATCCAGTTCCATCTTCCCTGCTAGCTGTCAACCAGACATTGCTCTTCACTACTAGAGGCCTCCTGGATCCTTTCTCAAACATGGGCCACTCCAACTTCAAAGCCAGCAACTGTGTGTTTAGTGTTTCTCACACTTTAAACCCTTGCAATTCCCCTTCTGTTACCAGCTGGAGAAAATACTCTGCTTTTAAAAAGCTCTTGATTGCATTCGGCCAGGATAATTACTCCAATCTTAAAGTCAACTGATTAAAACTTAATTACATTTACCAAGTCCCTGTGGTCATGTAAAGTAACATATTCCTAAGCATGATATTTATTATATTAAGATTCACAGGGATTGTAGTCAAAATTGTTGATTGTGTGTGCAAGGGTACTTTTTTGAGTTCTGTCTCCCTCGCAGGAGATGTTCAAATACGTCCTAGACCTATTTCACTTTAGCCTTTCTTCAGGGCAGCACTACACTCTCAGAACAAATCTGCCTATTTGGGGGGTGACTGTCTTTGTCAATCAAATATTTAAAGGCTTTTCTTTTTCACTAAGGACTCAGTATTGATAAACTCTATTTTATATACTTCCTACTCTCTTGGTTTACGCAAAACTATTTTTTTCTAATTTAATTATATCCATTGGGCCACGGATTTGTCCAGTTTTCATTGTTGCTGTTTTTCATTGTGAGGTTTTATTTTGTTTGTTTTACTTTTCCTTCACCATCCATGGGATGTCCACCAAGCCTCTGGAATAAAATCTTTTCTCACAGTGCATTTTCTTCCTGTTGCGTATTTGCTCTCATGGATTCCATTATCATACCTCAAGATTTCCTTCTTTCTTTCTTTTTTAAGATTTTATTTATTTGAGAGAGAGAGAGAGAGCAAGAGAGCACAAGTAGTGGGGAGGGGCAGAGGGGGAAGCAGGCTGCCTGCTGAGCAGGGAGCCAGACGCGGGGCTAAACGCAGGGCTAAACGCAGGGCTTGATCCCAGGACCTCAGGATCATGGCCTGGTCTTAAAGGCAGCCGCTTAACTAACTGAGCCACTCAGGTGCCCCTCTCAAGATTTATTTCTAATACTGATACCATCTTGCCATGTAGTCTTCCACTTATATTTGAAAGATCCTGCGAAAATCTTCCACCTCAAATGCCTGAAACTTTTTGTTTAACCCCAATATTTGTCAGTTAGAAAATCACAACATATCTAGGCACCCAAGCCAGAAATTTCAAATGTACTTTTTTTTTTTTGCTTCTCCATTCTTTTACCTTTTTGTCAATTCTAGCCCAAAAATATCTGCTGAATATATATCTTTTTGTTATTATTAAAAAGTCCATCATGAATTTATTGCCTATACACTTAAGTTGCTCAAAAAATGTTCTTATCTAATTACCTACATGCCATTCTAAGTTTTCTTTATACTGCAGTAACCCGAGATGTTAG
Source organism: Callorhinus ursinus (assembly GCF_003265705.2). NCBI lineage: Eukaryota > Metazoa > Chordata > Mammalia > Carnivora > Otariidae > Callorhinus > Callorhinus ursinus. Next base: position 74,578,031 of record NW_027397065.1, on the reverse strand, counting down.
TCCAAAAGTCATTATATCTGTAGATTACAAACAAATGGACACCTAAAATATTATATTCCACTAATGTAACAGAAAGTAGACTGTTGGTATTGAAGAAAACGGGCAATCATTTTGTTCTTACCCATTACATTGAATAAACTCTCATAAAAAACTTAAAAATAGGTCAAAGAGTAATTCATTTTAAATTTTAAAATGTGTGTACTGTATAGTCTGAGGGTTGCCTCAAACTTTTAATGATGCATGTCTAAAAAAGTAAAGGGCCCTTCATCCTTCATTTTGCACTCCAAATCGTTTTGGAGGTGGTAAAGTAGATTCTGGGATTGTATAAAGGTAAATTATTGAAATGGCATGTTGGGACTCCTGCAAACTGACAGTTCTCAGATGAAATCCTCTCCAGGAAATTCCCTTGACCAACTTCTTGTTCATTTCTAGACAATTGCCCACATCCAGTGACTGAAGGATGAGAAGTTGTAGAGACTCAGCATATGCCTCAAGGCAGGATAATTCTGCAGGACCATTCATACTCTGGAGTCCCTGTGATCACCCATGGCCTTGGCTGCAAATACATCACTGCTTTGCAGTCCAACAACTCCCTCTGACCAAGCCTACTTCTTTCACTATTTCATAGGTGTTAAGAATCTTCTGTTACTATTTTAGCAATGTATTAAATATTTTAATAATTATTAAATAATAGACTAGGGCTTTTCTCTGACGATCTCAAGATACCTGCCAGAAACAAAAAAAAAAAATCTATTTCAATGCAATCTGCTTAGTTGTTTTCGTTCAATTGCCATAATCCTCAGAAATAGTGCCTCCAAACTATTTTCAAGACTGCATAATTTATGGTTTTATTTTTAAAAATGTTTTGACATAAAACATGTCTAAGTTATGCATCATTTAAAATAGTGATAACCTAGACCACGCTCGACGTCTCTAAGATTTCAGTTTGTGATTTTTCTCAAAAGAATGGATTCCCTAATGCAAGCTGTTTAACAGAATCACCATCTCTCTGCCCTAAGGTTGAACATCTAGTGGAAGAGAGAGTCTACTGGAGAAATTTCCACATGTATTTCATTTGAAAAGATAAGACTTCCCAACCTCTTGTTGTCCTTTGTGCTTGGGGAAATGGAGCACCATTCAACAATGCTGGTTAAGATACAGGTGGCTGATTCTGACCTTCTGGATTCTGGCCAGCAGCTGGGAGAGTCCAGTCTGTGCTCCAGAGCCACGAGGCTTGAAGTTCAGGCATCATCTTCTCACTGCCAGTTCCACTCTAATTATCTCAAGCCTCTATAATCCAATCCTAATTATCTCAATATTTTTTGTATGTTTTTTGTTATTTTTTTTCTGCCAGGATAACCTGGGTTGCATTTCCTCAATCAAATCCGTAGAATCTATTTATTACTCATCACCAAATGAATGATTTGAGTTCCAATATTCATAAATTCAGTAAGGATCATGTCAATATTGTGTATTTTTTTAAGAAAGCACAATCTGAAAATTTTTCATTATGGAAAACAAGAGCTTTGAGCCACAGTTAGCAAAAATATGGGGGGGTATATTTAGTTATTAAATAAGAATCAGAGGGGGATAAAATAATCTCTAATTTTATCAGATTTATAAGAATGTTTGAGTAATATCTTTTGACTACGATAATCCCCTAAAAATTGGCTGGGAGAATTGTTTTAAGAAAACCTGAACTAGGGGCGCCTGGGTGGCTCAGTTGGTTAAGCGACTGCCTTCGGCTCAGGTCATGATCCTGGAGTCCCGGGATCGAGTCCCGCATCGGGCTCCCTGCTCAGCGGGGAGTCTGCTTCTCCCTCTGACCCTCTTCCCTCTCGTGCTCTCTATCTCTCATTCTCTCTCTCTCTCAAATAAATAAATAAAATCTTAAAAAAAAAAAAGAAAACCTGAACTAAATGCTCTGCTCTGGACTTTTTGTCCAGGCAATGGGACATTTAAAAGGGTTAGATAACTGGAGAAGCCTAGTGTACTTACTAAGACATCAGGTTGCTATTTAATAAGTTGAAAAAAGAAATCTGCATTTTTTGGTTCTATTTTAAAATATTTTCTGTAACTCATACTTCCAAGAGTATTTCTGTTTCTTAAAGTATTTTCATAATTTTCCCCTTTAAATTCCCCACAGAAATGTGTGTGCCACTTTGCCATAAGTCAGAAACCACCACATATGACTTTTCCATTTTTTTTCAGTAGTAGGAATGAAAATGAACCACATTCTGCTTACTCTTATGTAAGAGTCTTATGACCAACATCAACACTGAGTTGCATAATGAGGTAGAATAAAGGTAACAGATCACATGTCAATTGCACCTCTTACTTTGGAGTAATTAACCATGGCATCTATCATATTATGATGCCTACATTTATTACTTTAAATACATTCATGTCTTATCTGGTACACTATAAGGGAAAATGCTCAATTGTTCCTGTGTAATTGGTTAGAACAGGGTGATATTTTGGTCAAGTTTTGTTTTCTGGATGAAATCTCATTTTGTCCATATATTATATAGAATTTTAAAGGAAACAGACCTGGAGATTGAAGTTTGCATGTAAAGATTTTGTTGAGGAGGGTTGTAAGGATTAACTATAGAGGCAGGAAGGAACTAGGACTGAGCAAAGGGAGGATTTGACTGCAATGTCTTCTCAAATGGAAGTGTTGGCCAATCCCATGGATAGCTCTGCTGGGTTGGCCCTTCAGAATATTCCTCCTTTGAGGTAGAGAGCAGGCATTTACACTATCACACCAACCAGTCATTTGATGCTAGGTGTCCTAGGAAAGGAGTATTCCCTTGCATAAGACAGCTTTCTTTGGCAAAAGAGAGTTTCAAAGTGTGGGACTCAGTAGAACGATATCCACCCAAACACTCGGTATTTAGGTGAATGAGATCTTCAGAACTGACAGGTAAATTTTGATATTTGATTTCAAAATCACCATTACAGTCCATCTTTTGCTCTCTTCAGTTCCACATACTTTATATACTAAATTGTAAAAACTCTACCTCAGACGTTTAATAGCTGAGCCACCCAGGCACCCCTCACTTTTGCTTGATTTTAGCTTAAAGTTTAAAGGAACTCTTGGTACATATCCTGGTAAAAGGTTTCTTCTTCAGGAAACTCAGATCTCTAACGTTAAAAAAGAGAAATAAGCAAAAAATCCCATAACTGGTCATTGGAAGTAAAAATAAGTTTCAATTCTGCTTTTAACCCTCAGTTCTTAGATCCATATACTGAACTTTTGGGGATCACAGTACCATAGAAGGATTGTTGATTTAGGGAATAATCACCTCCTGGAAGATAGTGCTCTGACCCTAGAAAGTTATTATCTTTAGATTTGCACATTAGTTGAACCTTCCATAAGCTGTTTTATAAGCTGCTCTGTTTGGTCAGCAGCTCCTGGGTGATTGTGTGTGTGTGTGTGTGTGTGTGTGTGTGTATGTGATAGGATCAGTTGATTCCATAGCAAATCAAATACTGACACACTGCATTGCTCTAAAGTGGGTTCTGAGGCGATCCCATACCCCTTTGTAAGTCCTGGAGGAATAGTGCTGATTGCGGCTCTGCAGGCAAGAGCTGTCTCTGGAATAAGTTCTGATTTCCAGTCAAGAAGACTTGATTCCTCTTCTGGGGTAGAAGGACTCCATTGTAATTAACTTGCCTAGAGGCCAGGTGGTCTTTTCATAGATGATGGCATATCAGAGGTTAATTGTTGGGTTTTTGTGCTTGCAACAGGAGTTAGGTCTGCCTTCATTAGTTGGAGATTATGTCATTGGGTCTTTTCTTAGCCACCACCTCCGTTGCCTTAGCTACTCCATTTATGCAGTCATAATTCCAGCACTGGAGTAGTCAATGACAGAGACTGTCTCATGTCTTTCTGATGTCATTCCATCTACCTGGTTGTTCAGTGCACTGTCAATGGTGCATGCCTTTTGCTGGCTATTATCATGCACATACTATAAAGATCATATAGTATATCCATTCCTATAGTTATATTGACATATATGTTCCCAGACATCCTTGTCCCTGATCTTTTTTTTTTTTTTTTTTTGGTGGGATCAGGAGATAGTAAGGAAGAGGAGGCTTCTGACAAACTTGCTATTTGTTCATGATTCTGTATATATTCTTTCACCAGTGTGCTTCTCTCCACATAAAGTGAATGACCAAAGTTTTGCTTATTTGGGAGAATTTCTTGTCTCCTTTACCTTTCAGGTCTACCCCTGAGTGGAGTTCTAATACAGTAGCAGCCAGGCTTTTATTGGCTTGCAACCAAATACTGAGTCCCACTGACCCAAAATCTGAGAAAGACAGAAATTACCAAAATGAGTTCAAGAAAAAGTAGAAAATCTGAATAGACTTACATCAACAAAAGACAATTTAATCTGAAATTAAAATATTCTCCCAAACATAAGTGTTCTCTTCCCTTCCCTAGAAAAGAACAACAAAAAACATAAAACTAGCTCAGACAGCTTCAATAGCAATTTTTGTCAAACATTGGCCAACCCGTCCTGGAGACCTAGATTCATGGGGAAAGACCTAAACGCCTCTCTCAAAATGAAGAATGTCAAAGGACTTTAAGGCCATATTTAAAAATCTCTACACTGTGGTTGTAACAATCTTAAATTTGCTTCTGAAAATCTTCTGAAGGCAGTTTTACTGTATTGTACACAGCTTCAGATTATGGGGTTGCTTCAAGGACATGATCTCTAAGTCCAAAAATTGAAGATGACTCAAGTCTTTAATTTTTTTTATTATTAGAAAGAAAGTAAAGCTTGTGAATTTGTGTCTCTGTATGGACAAACCTAGACAAATGTTTTCACCTCTACCAAACTAAGGTAAAAGTGAATGTCTTTTTGTTTTTGTATATTTGACTTACAGTGACCACAGGAGCAATCTAGAAGCTGAGAGACCTGAAGCAATTTATTTTTCCACACTCCAATATTAAAGTCTAAAAATTAACTGCTACTTTTTGAACACTGAACTTATAATGATAATTTGCTATTTTTGATAAAATTTTAAGTTGGCATTTGTATGCCATGCAATGAAGTTACTAAACTAATTATAGACGTTTTTGCATGATTTCTTCCTAAAAAGTTGGCTTATATAAGAGTTTCTGTGTAGATACCGCTAAATTAGAAGTGCACAGACAAAATTTGGTGTATATTGATATCATGAAGAGTTTTCTTCTACTTCTTTCCTTAGATTATGCTGTGGCTCATTGAACAATTTAACCATTCAGAGTAGAGACTTACATTAAGAAAGAAGACAGCAGAGATCCCTACATGATAGCAAAGCCTGGATAATACACTGAGCTTTATTTCAGGTTAAATATAAATTCCCTCTCGCTGTTAAAGTTCTCAAAGAGAGGGGCGCCTGGGTGGCTCAGTCGTTAAGCGTCTGCCTTCAGCTTGGGTCATGATCCCAGGGTCCTGGGATCGAGCCCCGCATCCAGCTCCCTGCTCAGTGGGAGGCCTGCTTCTCCCTCTCCCACTCCCCCTGCTTGTGTTCCCTCTTTCACTGTGTCTCTCTCTGTCAAATAAATAAATAAAATCTTTAAAAAATTATCAGAGAGATATCTAAGTCAATGTAAAGTTTTCTTTCATTTTTGGCAAAATTCCAAATAAAGTGAAATACAAAATTTTGCATGTTCAGTTTTGTATTTTTTCTGGGCTCAGCAGTTTAACGCAGTTGTTTTCTGTGAAGGAAGGAAGGCGTGGCTCTGGTTTTCTTCTGTGACTACTACAGCTTTGACACTCAAAGCTCCTTCAGGAGCTCAGAGACTAAATACAGTTGGATGGAATTGCTGAAGATGCTATACATTAAGTCTTCTCATGTCCCAGTTTCTAAAGTTCCAAATAATAAAATAAATAGAACAACTAAGAATAGCATCTAATTAGGGAAAATTTCAAAACATAGTTGGTAATATAGCACATTCCATTTCCCTTGGTTACCAGTCATATACATGATTTCTATATATGTATATGTGTATGTATATATGTGTGTGTGTATTCAGCTACGGGTAGTGTTCCAGAAGAAGCTAATGGGAGCGCTCCCAGACAAAAGCTTTTAACTGGGGTGAGGGTGGACTACAGGTGGGAGTGGGCGGGGTTTTAATAACACCAGTGAAAAATGGCAGAGTTGGTAGCTCTAAGAGCTTGTCTCTCCACTCCTCACTTCCATGTCTCCCCCCACCCCAAAAATGAACAAAAACTATCAGATTAAAAATGCCAAAACTTTGGAAAGTAGTCAAAGGTTTACAGCAACAAAGCAAGCCCTGAATCGGGAAATCAGTCACTTAAAAATCTCAGGAAAGCATCGCACCATGTTTATTTACCTTTATTCCTATCTTGCTCTCAGGTTGGCAGTGGATGTATCGAAGACAGAAGGCTGCTTTTCCTGTGTGAGACTGAGGTCTCTGGTTCCGGAGGGAGCAGAGCGGACCTTGCTCTCTAAGAACTGAATCTGTCTGTGTTCACCAGTTTGGGGGCTGTCTGGAGGATTGAAGCAAGAAGTTTGCATTTGTGTTAGGCTAACGTGGAAGTCTCTCAGGGTAGAAAAGTAGCTTTCCGTGCACAGGGCGGTCTTCAAAAACAGTGAAAAGCAAAAGAATAATCCACCAGTGCCTGGGGCAAAGATTACAACTGAGGCAAACAATAAATACGCTGGAAGTCTAGGAGGAAAATCTATGAAGAGAGAGTCTGTGGAGAATTAGGGTGTTGTAAAACACCGCCCTATATTAGGAACTTAGAAAGCCGTGTGTAACGCAGGGAATGGTGCATGCTCAAAAAACAAAACAAACAAACAAACAAAAAACAACAAAAAAAAGAGAAGACCCTAAAGTTTTCATCTGTGGCTGATCTTTATGCTGAGTACAAGCAGGAAATAAAGGCTGAAGCAGATTTGTAAATAGCCTGGCTAAGCATTGAAAATGTGTCTTAACACAGCGCCACCCTGCAAAGACTTGAGAGAGTTTTTATTTTTTTAATTTTTATGTGTTATTTTTTTGTTTCAGACATTCAAGGAAATCTCTATCCACATGCTGATAGTGTAGGCAGTTAGCTAGATAGGAGCAGGGAAGGAACGCTTTCTGACTGATAGAAGGGCAGAGCACAGATGAGGCTCAAGTGTGGCCCAGGCTTCAAAAGGGCAGCATGAAATCTCCTGCAATCAGCAGGTGCTTAGAAAACAAAGGCCTGCTGGGACTGGTGGTTACTGCAAGGTCATGGCTGTGTCCCTTGTCAGATATTTGGATTTTGAGGAGCATGTAATGGGGAGTGGGTAATGGCTTGGGGATGATAAAGCAGAGAGTTGGATCTCCCTTCATGGCCAAGGTGAAGTATAACTTTGTCCTCACGGTGAAAAGTCTTAGGAGGGTGACATTCTGGGGAGAACAGAGCAAGCCAGAGGTAACTGGATTTTTACAAAGGCTGCCACGGGTTGTAACCCTGCCTCATGTCTGATAGGATGATCAAACCCTCATGCTGCCTCATGGGGGGTTTAGCCATTAAAAAGAGGGGAAAAATCGTAAGAATTGGAAAAAGGAGTTCAAAACTGTCATTATTGGCAAATTATGTGATTGTATACTATGTAGAATTTCAAATAATCAAAAAACAAATGTTAGAATCTATAATTTTATAGCATTGCTGGCACAATGCCTATATTCAAAAATACATATTTTTAAGTAAACCATGGGCTAAAAAAATTAAAATGGAAATTAGAAAATATTTTTGAAGTGAATGATAGTTGAGATATTTATATAAAATTTGTAAGATAAAGCTAAAGGAGTGCTTATAGAAAAAAAAATATAGCCATAAACATTTAAATTAGAGAAAAAGAAAGGCCAAAATTAAATGACTTCGCTTTTACAACTTGACAAGCTGATTTTAAAACTCTGGTGGTAATTCGAAAGGCAAAAAATAGTCAAGGCAGTTCGAAAGAAAAACAAAGCAGAAAGACTAAAATATTAAATATCAAACTGAGTAATGGAACAGAATGAAAGATCATAAATAGAACAATATATTCATGGTTACCCGATTTATAACCGAGAGAACAGCCTATTACAATGGGAAAAGGATAGTCTTTTAAAAATATGGTATTGGGTATATTGGATATAGATAAGGAAAAACAAGTTTCTGCCTCTTATCACCACCCCCATGGCCCCCAGAAATTCTACCCTTGGGCATGTACTGTACAGGAAAAAACAAACAAACAAAAAAAAAAACATATTTTCACACACACACACACAGTACAAAAGTATCCACAGCAGATTTATTCAAAATAGTCCAAGAAAATGAAACTACTCAAATGCTTATTTACAGGGAATAGATAAAAAGTTGAGTTATATTTACAGAATACGATACAAACATTAATTAAAATAATCTACAACTACATGGAGCAATGTGGATAAATCACATAAAAATACTACTGAGGGAGCAAAACCCAGACATCAAAGACTACTGATCATGTGATTTCAGTCACAAAAGTACCAAGGTAAACAAAGGCAATTAGAAGTCAGGACAGGGATTAGCCTATTAAGGTAGTGTGTGCAAGGGGGTGCAAGGGGAATTCCTTGTGTGTTCTGTTATTTCTTGATCTTGGTGCAAGTTTTCCAGATGTGTTCAATGTGTTAAAATTTATCTAACTGTACATTGAAAACATGTATACTTTTCTGTATGTATATTAAACTTTCACAAAACGTTATAAAAATAAAAAGGACTGGTCATTTGTGCTGCTGACTGGTTTTCTCCATACTTTCAGAAACCTAAGTCTTGGGGCGCCTGGGTGGCTCAGTTGGTTAAGTGGCTGCCTTGGCTCAGGTCATGATCCCAGGGTCCTGGGATCGAGCTCCATGTCGGGCTCCCTGATCATCGGGGAGCCTGCTTCTCCCTCCTCCCCCCACCACTGCTCTCTCTATCTCTCTCTATCAAATAAATAAATAAAATCTTAAAAAAAAAGAATTAAAAAAAGAGCTAAGGCTTAATGTTACTCTCTATATGAAAAAGCCCAATTAGGAAAAATATATATATTTAAAAATATATATATATGTATAATTTTTGTCAGTGTTTTTCATCCAGAGGAGATTTAGTCCCCAGAGGGACATTTGGGAACGTCTAAAGTCAGTTTTTGATCCCAGCTATCACAGGGGGATAGGGAAGGGTGGTATTGATATCTAGCAGGTAGAGGCCAGTGACGTCTTAAACATCTTAAAATGCACACAACAAACAGCCTCTACACAAAAATAATTTGACCCAAAATGTCGAAGACCAAGGTTGAGAAACTCTTGACTTAAATGATAGGCTTTTTACTAAATGTGTGTTTAGTAAAACGATGAAGCTTTCTTTAGCTCTATTCTGTTGCTGATGGAATGCCCAGGATGCTCTCTTTTCAGACTCCGTGGATGTCATATGCTTTTTGCAAAATGCTGCTTGACAACATCTTGCCTCACCTCAGCTTTTAATTCCCTGAATATTAATTAACCTTCACGGCTGCACGTTAATTCCAAATATGCATTAACATCACATCGCTTTTTCTCCTTTGTCTGACCTGAGTTTATCTGCAGAAGCTTATTGTTTCCTCAGACCCAAATGAAAGTCAGATCAGGGAGCAAAATCTTGTTCACGGCAAGGTAAATAGGCATGGAGGTTTTTCCAGTTACCAGCCATCTAAAGGACTAAAATCCCCTCAAATTCTTTTCAGTTTTACTATCCTATTTCCATCTCTGTAAGGTAAAAAGAAAAAAAAAGTTTGAGGTCAGGTTTTCTTGACTCTAGAGGAATTGTTCTTTCTGAAGTTCACAAGAAGTGTGTTGTTGCACTAGAAATTTAAGTTCTGTGAGGAGGTTAAAACGGGGAAGAATTCTCCGTCTCAGTCAAAACTAATCCCCTCCTTTCTGTTTTATGCATTAGGAACATCTCCTAGTCACAAATCTGTCTATTTTTTTGAATTCCAACCATCAAACAGTCCCTCTGACTCTACTCACAAGACTACACAATAGATTACAAACCATGGTAGATTTTTAGTGCGATTTGACACCAATAAAGCCAAGAAAACAGGGATTCCTACAAATCACTTTCCTTCACCGCTTCCTGAATTTTTAGAGCTGGTTCTATGAGAAAAGGGGCAATCCCATATGAATCAAAGTATAAATTTATTATTTGTTATGAAAGTCTTCCAAACCTCAATTGTAAATTTTCTTATGAAATTCAGTAATCTGCAGTTTGGTTTGTAGAATAAGCAGAAAGTTTACGAGACAGACTACATCAGCTCAGGGATTATGGAGAAAGGGAGAGCAAGGGTTTATTCCCTCAAAAGGGCCATCACTTATATTCCCCACCCAGCTGGACTCAGTGGCAAGATTGACATATAAGAGCTTGTGCCTTACAAGATGCAATGATCTCAATCACTTCTCAAGGTGGCCCAGCACATTGTCTTAAATCTTGATCATTCAGATTATTCTATAATTTTTTCTGGTACAGTTAATTTTGGGTGTTTTCTAGTCTGATTGTGGTAGACGATTTGCAAAAATACTTGCAATTGACAAGTTCCATGCTGAGGCAGGAGATGGGGTGCTTGTCCTCACAAAGCAGAGCCTGGGGAGAGAGGGGTTCCCTGAGCACAGAAGAGTTGAGGAAGCTCAAGGGGCAGCCATTTTGGCAGAACATGGCATGACCTGCTGCCTTAGAAGATACAGCCGAGATGCTAGTGGACTTGGTAGAGGCATTTGAGATGGAGAACAAGCATTGGTGTGACTGGCAGGTCTCCCAGGAGGCCTCCCACAAGATCTCCAGGTTACTATTAAGCTTAGAAACACATTACTGAGTTAAACATAGAAATGCAGAATTCCTTTCAGAAGTTGACAACCAATCAGGAGCACTTAACAGGAAACTGAGTAATTGACGAAGTAGGTGGAGCTTCTGCAGCAGATGCATGAACCACCTGCAGTGTAATCAGCAATGGGATGTCCTAGCAAGGTAGTGGGATCCAGATGACTGGATATTGGGTATTATTCTTATCTTACTAGATAAGGAGACAAAAAAGAACACTGGTTTGTCACATAGTGGCTCTAAACGTCCCTAGGTGTTCTTAGGCAAGGAAGCTGTTCTGCAGTGTTTCCTTATTTCACTCTAAATTGCCTTCTACTTGGAAAAGTCGTCATGAAACAGAATATTTTTACTCTTTGTTCTTTTAGTGTTTATGAGAAGTAGTGATAAAATCTTCCCATTCTTACCCTCAATAGGCTGATTTTCTGGACCCAAACAATAAACACCTGATTAATTTTACTGTCATTAGTAGAAACTACAGTTAGCTTTTCATTCAAAGATGTGGATGAGAATTTGTCATATTTTCATATGCTATCTTTTTTTTTGTCGCATCCTATCTTGAAGCCATAGTAAGCAAGTTCCATATTGATTGACAATAACCATTCTATTACGCACCCCTTATGTATGGTAGCTTCTCTGTGTGTTTCCTTTAGTTTTAGGGAAAAGTAAATATTCTAGGGAAGAAAATAATCTATATAAAGACACAGAATTTGTTTTGAGAATGGTAAGTCATACAGGATCTTATTAACCAATATTCAGAACTCCCCATTGTTTCTTTCTCTCCCACTTATCATCTCTGTTTCTCTGGGGACAAGTTTACTACCTCATTCACTTATTTTGAACAGGCAATTCATCTTCCTTCCTAATTAAAGAGGAAGTTAATTTCATTAGCTGAACTAATTACCACCATCACTCTTAGATGGACCGATTTAATCCAGACCACCCTGTGATTTTCTGGACCTAATGTCCATTTGTTCATCTTCATCCAGTCAGTAACCAACCTCATGTTACTTCTTGGGACTTCAGGCCATGAGAAAAGGAATTTTTGTGAGAAAGAGCTTAGATATGTGATATGTTCAGTATAGTAGGTATACAGGATACTACTATATGATATACTTGTGGTAAGTTCAGTATACTAAGAAAGCAAAGAGACATCCTGTGTGTAATTGAAGCTGTTTTTTTTTTTGTGACACAAATATCCACAGGTGAATGATATTTTTAAGCAAAGTTCACCACCCTAGATGTAGTTGTAAAATTAACATATTTGTATCAATATGTTTAAGAGAAGTTCTTGTATACAAGGGATACTGCTGGTAACTAACTTCTTCCACAAGCTTAATTATTATATAATCCCTCCATTAGGAAAGTCAAATACCTGTTCTGCATTCCTAACAGCATAGCTGGTGTCCTATAATTGCATTTTGATTGCTTCCCATACAATGTTCCACACAGATCTCTTCACTAATAAATACAGGTTGGTTCTATCAGCTTCCCTCTCCAGCCAATGGACGCACTCTCAGAGTTTGAAAAGGAATCTAGATAAGGTTATATACCATTATAGAAACTCCTGATATTCTTCTAGTGAATTTCACATTTACAACGTACTTGTTCATGCATTATCCTCCTTGGTTTTCAAAATGGCCATATGAAGAAATAAGCGCATTTTAAAAATGTTTAAGCTAGACCAGAAACATTTAAATAACGACATCCATTTGGAATCAGGTTTGCTTATGAGAAGCAAACAATGAATCATGGAACACTACATCAAAAACTAATGATGTGATGTATGGTGATTAACATAACATAATAAAATTTTTAAAAAAGAAGCAAACATCAAAGTAACAGAGGATTTTTTTTTTCTTTTAAAATTGTCTCTCATGTAGAGAAGTAGAAAGAGGATCTCTAGGACTGTTCTGGCAGCTCTGCTCTACAAAGTCCTGAGGGACTGGAACATTCCCAGGTTTCTTCTTTTTCTACATGATCTTGGTAATACAATTCAGGAGGAGACTGCAGCCAAGTACACATTCCAAGTGTCAGCATAAAAGGAAGTATGAGTTACATATAGTAGTTGTCTCTTGGGATTCCTGGAAGCTGCCATATGAAGTGATTTATGTGTATTGGATAGAATTGGGACACTTCAGATACCAGGGTGGCTCAGTTGGTTAAGTGTCTGCCTTTGGCTCAGGTCATGATCCCAGGGTCCTCGGATCGAGTCCCACATTGGGCTTCTTGCTCAGCAGGGAGCGTGCTTCTGCCTTACCCTCTGCTTCTCCCCCTGCTTGAGCTCACTCTCTCTCTCTCTCCCTCTCTCTCTCTGACAAATAAATAAGATCTTAAAAAAAAAAAACTGGTACACTTAAGAATGTTTAGCTTCAACAGAAGTTGGGAATTGTACTGTTTATTCTTGGTGAAACTTCAGGGTTCTGTAAATTTAGAAAGGGGCTATATAGAATTCTGAGGGATTACTATCATTCTATCACAAGAATCAAACTTACATAAACAGATTTTTTTAAAGATTTTATTTATTAACCGGAGAGAGAGAGAGAGAGAGAGAGAGAGAGAGAGAGAGAGCACAAGCGGGGGAGTGACAGGCAGAGGGAAAAGCAGACTCCCCACTGAGTGGGGAGCCTGAGGTTGGACAAGATCCCAGGGCCCTGGGATTAAGACCTGAGCAGAAGGCAGATACTTAACCAACAGAACCATCCAGGTGTCCCCAATTATTATTATTTTTTAAAGATTTTCTTTCTTCTTTCTTTCTTTCTTTCTTTGAGAGCGAGCAGGGGGAGGGGCAGAGGGAGAAGGAGAGTCTCAAGTGGACTCTGCACTGAGCACAGAGACCAAGGCAGGATTCCATCTCACAACCTTGAGATCATGACCTGAGCTTAGCCGACTGAGCCACCCAGTGCCCCCATAAATAATTATTCATACTACTTTCCAGAGGAATAAAAATATAAATATTAATTCACTTTAATTTAATTTTTATTTCTAAAAGATTATTTATTTACTTATTTAAGAAAGAGAGAGAGAGAGCATGAACAGGGGGAGGAGCAGAGGGAGAGAAGCAGACTCCCCGCTGAGCAGGGAGCCCGATATGGGGCTCGATCCCAGGACCCTGAGATCATGACCTGAGCCAAAGGCAGAAGCTTAACCGACTGAGCCAGCCAGGTGCCCCTTAGTTCACTTTAATTTTAATTAATTTTCACTTTTAATATTAATTTTAAAGCTTCTCTTAATTGAGAACTCTATTTCAGAACCTGTAAAAGGTACAGAAATTGAGCAAGACTTAGCAGGCTTATGTTGCTTTCAAACTTGGAAATCTCTTCCACTGAAAACTACACAGGATGGACCACGTTAAAGAAGGTGACCCATATTTGCATGAAAATCCTACAAAAACAAAACTCTTTACCTGGGTCATTGTACGATGGTGCTGACCAATATTAAATGCCTTTTAGCCCGTGTGCTGAAATTAAAGGAACAATAATTAAAATTTGGAAATGGTGCCTGACAGTATGACTACATTCTTCATAGCAACGTGTTCTACAGATTATTCTAATTTCAGAATTATTTACAAAGTAAATATTCTAATCCTGTTAATCATGCTCTCTTTTATTTAATATTCCTCTGAGGGAAATATATTGTGTAGGACAGTGTATTTCCTGAGACTACTGGGAAAGGTTGTATTTGTGTGCTCTCACCGGGGTACTAAAATGTGACTATTTCTACTAAATGAAGCAATTATCTATTCCTCTCACTTGTTTCATTTTTTTTCAGTCTAATTCCAAAATGAATACTAATTATAAGTAGTTTATCTTTGTTTATTCAGTGACCTATCTGAAACGTATTGTCATTATAGTTAGAATTTCATTAACAGGAAAAGAAGGAATTCTTATCCATGTGCCCATGTGTAGAGATAGAATACCTTTGATGTAAATGAGAGGCATGTGTCTTGGTGGAGGAGGCAGTCAGTTGGGGCTGCTTGTCTAGGCAAATTATAAATGATGCCTGCATAAAGGATTTCGAGGATACATTCAGTTCAGTGGCATGGATCCTATTGTTATGGATAAAAATGTTTAAAACTCATGAATGACTTTCTATCTTTTTATACTTATGTTTTTTTTTATAGATTTATTTATTTATTTGTCGAGCACAGGAAGGGGAGTGGTGGGCAGAGGGAGAAGCAGACTCTCCAGTGAGCAAGGACCCCGTTTCGGGACTCAATCCCAGGACTCTGGGATCTTGACCTGAGCCAAAGGCAGGCCCTTAACTGACTGAGCCACCCAGACGTCTCTATATTTGTTTTAACTGGGAAAAATAATAGCAGCCCTTAGTAGATACGTTTTTTTCTGGGCATACTACACTCATGAATAGGTTCAGATTCATGTAGGCTGTCCTTATGCTCAACAATGTTGGAGACATTAGAGCTCAAAGGGTCAAATAGGGTGGTCAAAAGATACATCAGGTCATGGCAGAGAGAATATCGAAGACACACTGGTTTTAGAAATTGCTTTGTTTTGTCTGGTTTTGGTATGTCGGCTTGTGTCAATTTTATGGGTGGTGATGTTTGCACGAGTGTTTTTCTGTGCGCATGCTTGGAAGAGTTTGTGTTTGAAGAGATAATAAACATGTCTGCAGTTTGGAAATGAAAGATTTTAAGAGTTAAGGAAAATCCCACATGTCTGCTTTGCTTGGACTGTCTGGTTATTACAGCTACGTTGCAGGGGAAAGGGTCAAGAGGACAGTTTCATACGCACTGACTGATTTGCTCAGTTTTATCATTTCATAAAAGATTTTTCAAGTAAATAATATGAAAGGACTTTTTTTTTCTTAATGCTAAATAGAAATAAAAGGCACGGTTAAAAGATCAGTTATGTCTGGGTGCCTCTCTAAATGTCATTTGCTTACTGAAAAGTATAAAAAACTGTCATCTGGCTAAAAATTCCATAGCCAAAGTGTTTACCACAGTTCAACTGAAAGTAAATATACAATATATCCTAATTATTTCTTACTTTGCCAGGAGACAAAAAATCTTTCTTTATCTGAATTTTTTATATCTTTCATATATATATATATATAGTTTCAGTTATTATAGGCCTTATGGAGAACTAACATTTTTCTCTTGTTAAAAAAAAAGAAAAATGACTGAGGCCATCAAATCTTTTCCTCTTTCCAATTAGAAGTACCAAGCTACCACTTTAAACTAATTAATCAGCTAGAATATTATATAGGCAAATATGTATGTTATAAAAATAAATAATAAAAGACGAACCATGAGAGATGATGGACTCTGAAAAACAAACTTGAGGGTTCTAGAGGGTGGGGGGATGGGTTAGCCTGGTGATGGGTATTAAAGAGGGCACGTTCTGCGTGGAGCACTGGGTGTTGTACGCAAACAATGAATCATGGACCAGTGCATCAAAAACTAATGATGTAATGTATGGTGATTAACATAACAATAGAACATTTAAAGGAAAAATAAATAATAACAATATTTCTTTAGTTTCAGAACATTCTCTGGGCAAGGTCATGTTAATTCTCAGTTTCTTTGAAATTTATCTCACATGGGAGCATTACTAAAACACATCTTGAAGGATTGTCCATATAATTCGTGATAACATCAAAGCAACTTATCTCAATATAAGCTTGTTTTTTTTTAATAAAAATTGGTGTTTTTGGAATAAGCATTCAGCTATGTGGATATATGTTAGAGGCAGTAGTTTTCTTACTAATTCTAATTTGGCATAGTATAGCATGTTTCTAAAACATTTTAAATAACTGGCATAATATACATACAACTCTTCTAAAATTTTTGTGCTTACAAATTTTATCCTTTGAGAGAGAGAGAGACAGCACATGAGGGGGGAGGGTCAGAGGGAGAAGCAGACTCCCTGCCTAGGGGGGAGCCCGGTGCGGGACTCGATCCCGGGACTCCAGGATCATGACCTGAGCCAAAAGCAGTTGCTTAACCAACTGAGCCACCGAGGTACCCAGGAGAGTCTGACTTTTGAATGCCTTTTGTTTCCTTTTTCTGTCTGAATGCTGAGGCAAGGACTTCCAGTACTATGTTGAACAACAGTGGTGAGAGTAGGCATCCCTGTCATGTTCCTGACCTTAGGAGAAAAGCTCTCAGTTTCCCCCTATTGGGAATGATATTCACTGTGGGCTTTTCGTAGATGGCTTTTATGGTATTGAGGTATGTTCCCTCTATCCCTACACTGTGGAGAGTTTTAGTCAAGAAAGGATGCTGTATTTTGTCAAATGCTTTTTCTGCATCAATTGAGAGGATCATATGATTCTTGTCCTTTTTTTATTAATGTGGGATATCATGTTGATTGATTTGTGGATGTTGAAGCACCCTTGCAGCCCAGGAATAAATCCCACTTGGTCTTGGTGAATAATCCTTTTAATGTACTGTTGGATCCTTAGTGAGAATTTTGGCATCCATGTCCATCAGGGATATTGGTCTGTAATTCTCCTTTTTGGTGGGGTCTTTGTCAGGTTTTGGGATCAAGGTAATGCTGGCCTCATAGAACAAGTTTGGAAGTTTTCCTTCCATTTCTGTTTTTTGAAACAGCTTCAGAAGAATAGGCATTGTTGAACAACAGTGTAAATATACTAGTTAATACTACTGAGCTGTACAGTTAAAAATAGTTAAGATGATAAATTTCATGTTACGTGTTTTTTACTATATTTTTAAAAAGTAAAAAAAATATCATATAGACATTTTTAGAAATAAAAACTTGAAGAGCGTTCTTAAGTATAGCTGAGATTAAGGTAAATGGGACCACCTGTGCTACCACCTGTGACAGTTCCTGATAACAGGAGATAGAAGGAGTAACAGAGGACTCTACTAAATCTATTAAATCATTTTCTGGCAAGGACTAGAAGATCCACCTGGGTAGAAATTTGAATAACATTTAATGAAGGGTCTGTTCACAGAGGCCTGGGCAGCTTCAAGGTGACCGGTGAGAATATTGAAATTTCCAGAACCTACCAAGAATGAAAAGCATTTTATATCACCCATCGGCCTGCAGGAGCAAGAGAGAAATGAGTGGAAAATATTCTGGTAGTTCTCACCTACAGTCTCTGATCTGCCACTCCCCTTGACTGAACCTTAAGAGTAAGCCAATAGCCAAAGGTGTGGGCTGATGCTCTTTGGAAAAAGTCAAAATGCCCTTCCCCACAGAGCAGGGCAGAGAAAGGTGAGTGTATCTAAGAAAAAAAGCAAATAAAGATTAATAATGAATATAATACTATTATTATGTTATTCTAGATTATAAAGACATAATGTTCCTTAATGACATTCTTCATCAACATAATTCATTGACACAGAGAATATCTAAGTCAGACAACAGGGACAAAAGTTAAAAAAAAAACAATAATGGATTCTTTTGTCTTTAAATTCACTAAGAGATCAGTCAGAATAAGTACAACATGTTGCATTTCCATAACCATAGGGAATACCATGTGCAGATTACAAGGTTCAAGAGGCAAAATAATAAATGGTTCATATTGTAAGTGTTAAATATAAACAATCTGCAGCAACAAATTATTTCACATGAGGTACTGGAGCTGTCAACGAAATATGTGAGAATGGTTTCAGATTCAAATACTGGCTAAAAAGGGAAAGGCTGTACATTTTTGATTCTGAAGTATGGCAAGAAGAGTAAAATGTAGAATTTAAAGTATTTATTTTTAAAATTGTTATTTTTTTTTAAGATTTAAGATTTAAGAGAAAGAGAGAGAGAGCAGAGGGAGGGCCAGACAGAGAGATTGAGAGAGAGAATCTCCAGCAGACTCCCCTCTGACCATGGAGCCAGATGCGTGTCTTGATCCCACAACCCCAAGATCATGAGCGGAGCTGAAACCAAGGGTCTGACATTCAGCCGAGGGATCCATCCAGGAGCCCCATAGAATTTGAAATATTTTAAAATTATCTTCCAAGTTTTAGATTATAGAACACACATGCCTAGGAGATTTTTCTTAAAGATAACTATAAAGTATTTGATTTTCAATATTTTAACCCAGTTAAGTCCAGAAATTAGAAGTTACTGGAATTAGAGAACGGGGATTTAAATACTTGCAGAAAGTTGAAGAAAATGCTTCTTTCCATTTTCCAACCCTTTATTACTAATAATCCATGTTCCCAAATACTTACCTTTATCCTGTTGATATGAATTATATTGAACTATATTAACACTTAGTTAATAAAATAAATGATCGGATTTCTACATAGTTAACACTTTCCTAGAAATCATTCCACATAATCCAAGTTTCAATAACTTTAGTGATTTATTTGGAAGGTGTAAATAAACTTTTTTTTTTTTTACCACCAAATCAGAAAAAAACCCTTAAAACTCTTAGAGCTGACAGAAATAACTACATAAGCTACTAGAAATGAAAACAGCATTACAAGCAGAAATGACAATTCATGTTGAATGCCAATGACTTTCCAACTCTAAAAGTGATTGTTAACATTTGTTCAACTCATTGGGAAAACATCAATATTTGTAGGCCAATATCAAAGGCATTGAAGTGATAAGAAATTGAATCACACTCTTCATCTATGTCATCTGTAAAATCTAGGGTCGCTTTAATTTAAAATATGTCATCCAGGGAAAAAGGTAACTCTAGTGTCATCATTGTCATTACAAGTTCTCATATTCTATATGTTCAATATTTTTCTTTATTAAATAACAAATAGTATTTAATAATTTGCAGAAAAAAACACAACAGGTTATTTTAAATGCACTCTGCCTGCCCTCCTCACTCACCATGGGAGACATTGCAAACCAAATTATCAAAATAATAAGTATTAAAATATACAGTAGCATTTTTTAAAAGCAGGAGTGTAATATAACTTCTAACTTGCAAAAATGAGAAAGAAGTCAGAAAACATTTACCAGAATGGGAAAAACTAATTTAAAAAAAGAATTAGCAAATATTAACCATTGTAAACAAATATAATAAAGCATGGAGAAATTATAAAAAATATATAAGCAATAACAATAAATTTAAATGTATGTATTTTGCCCATTAAAATGGTAGATATCTTTGATAGGTAAATACATCTCTATGATGTTTACCAGAGACAAATTAATTTACAAAAACAGAAGAGTTATATAAGGAAGGAATAACAAATTTTGGGAAAAGATTTAAATTATGATTTAACTCTAAAACTTTCTGCACGTTCGAAACACCCAGAATTACCTGCAGAATGCTTTGTGGGGGAAAATATGTATATATAATAATTTTTATTCTGATTTCAAGAAAATTCCTCAAAACTGGACCATGATACTTGTCTAGTAGCTTTTGTCCTCGACCTATATGGAAGTTGGTAGAAACCATTTATTTTTTCCTTGTTTGCAAATAGCTAGTTGCAAAAATTACTATTCTTGTTAATAACACGTTGTGCACAGACCTGAAAAATTACAACGGCGTGTTTAAATAAACAAACAAAACCTATACTTGCCTAAACAAAGTATTATGTCTCCTATCAGCTTCTTTCAGAATCTTTTCCATATGCTTTGAGAAGATGAGAATTATTGAAAAAATTTCACCCCTTACAGACCCTTTGCTATGGTACACTGATCTTTTCTCATTTCATGATAATGGGAAAACTAAGAAATAAAGGTTAGTGTTGCAAAATTAATATTAGGAAAAATATAAGCTAGGGTTTTAAATACTTGGATAAAAACTACAGTTTACAGGGGTGCCTGGGTGGCTCAGTTGGTTAAGCATCTGCCTTTGGCTTAGGTCATGATCCCAGGGTCCTGGGATGGTGCCCAGCATCTGGCTCTCTGCTCAGCTGAGAATCTGCTTCTCCCTCTCCCTCTCCCTCTGCCCCTCCCCCTCCCCTGCCCCCACCGCTGCTCATGCTCTTTTTCTTTCTAATAAATAAATAATATCTTAAAAAAATATCTACAGTTTACAATTTACATTTGACTTGTTACTCATGGTAATTATGTTATATAAAGGTTTATGAAC
This sequence comes from Callorhinus ursinus, assembly GCF_003265705.2. NCBI lineage: Eukaryota > Metazoa > Chordata > Mammalia > Carnivora > Otariidae > Callorhinus > Callorhinus ursinus. Next base: position 74,557,212 of record NW_027397065.1, on the reverse strand, counting down.
ACTGAATTAAGGAATAATAAACTATTTGTCCAAGAAAAATATGTGCATATATATTAAAAAATATAGATATCTGTGCACATAACTTAGTTTGTGATCTTACATCCTAAAACCAACTCATCCTGGTAGGTACTATTTTCTTTGTTTTGCCCAAGAGAAAATGAAGTTCAGAAGTGGTAGATGACTAACCTGAGGACTTCCCACTAATAGGTGCCAGAGTTGGGATTTCAATCCTTTCCAACAGGCCTCAAAGTGAGAGCTTCTTGCATTCCACTGCTTGTTTCCTACCATTTCTGTCCTCTGGTCCTCACTGTCTGAAGCTGCTACACTTGAGGCAAAGTATCACCTTATTCATCTTCAGGAGCTGGGAAAGTGTAAATTGAACAAATCCCTGAAGGGGGAGGCAAGCTGAGAATATGATGGGCTCTCACTCCCATAATTATGTTATCTTATCTGGCAAAGGGATTTTGCAGATGGAGTTAAAGTCCCTAATCAGTTCAGTATAAACTAATCCAAAGGGTTTTCAGCCCTAGTAGCTGTGACCCAATCAGTTGAGGCATTCAACAAGGATAGACCGGAAGCAAAGGAGATCATTTCCTGTTGTCCTTGAAAGAATAAGTCACCAGGAGATCTACCTACAAGGAACTGCATTCTGCCAACCAAGAGGATCCTGTGTCTAGGATGAGACCCAAACTCAGCTAACATCTTGAATACATACAATCTTGTGAGATCCTGAACAGAGGATCATGGAACTCGAGAGATAATAAATACATATTGCTCTAAGATGTTAAGTTTGTGGCAATTCGTTATGCAGCAAGACAAAAGAAAGTCACCCACTTTTTAAAACAGAAATAGCCATTATTCAGTAGACAGATCTTTCCGGAATGTGATAATCTGCTTTTTACTGGTTATGTGGCCTTAGGCAAGCAATTTCTCCAAGCATAAGAAGTGTTTGTTTTTTTTTTAAATAGAAGTTGCCAAATCCCTTAAAGATTTAAAGATTCTTTGAGATGCAAAGAAAAAAAAAAAGAGAATCATTGTTGCATTTAAGGAAGGCAGGCAGGCGCTTTCCAAGTATTGTAGATTAATTAGTTAATGTATTAGAACATTAACCATGAGATCAATTAAGATGGCAGTAAATTAATTTGATTATTCTCTGCTTTAGCAAATATTTCTGGAATATTTACCACACATGCTGGATAGATAAAGATAAACTAACAGATAAACAGTCACTTCCATCTTTGTTGTGATTATTTACAGTGGGTAATACGTTGGATGATCACTAAAAAAATATGCAGAGAACCGGAGACGTTTTCTCGATGAAATGAGAGATAAATGGAGGCTGATTAATGAAAACGTACAAAATCAAAATGTGGTGTTTCAGGCCAAGGCAAGTTGACATGCAAAGATCTGAAGCTGTGAATGAACTTTGTAAAATTAAGAAATCACTGCTCCCTTTGATTTGAGCAAACAACTAGAATAGAAAAGTGTTTAGGAAGAAAGAAAAGAAAAAAAAAAAAAGAAACAAAACCAAAAAACACCAGGACAAGATTATGAAAAGGAATGTAGGTCCTACCATACATAATAGTAATATTTTTAGATGTTATTTTGGCATGTGTTGTTTCCTTTAATGAACTCTCCATGTCAGGAAGAATTATTAGTGGATTATAAATCCATATACAACATAATAAATTGTCTTATTAATGTAGCTGTGAATATCTGTGAAATGATAGACTATTGAAGAGCAGATATGAATCTACTTAATAATTTATATATAAAGAGATGCATCTTAGAGTGAAGTTAGTGATAGTGGGAATGGAGAAAACAACAATGCATTGAGGAAATAATGAGGAAAAAATTGATGACAAATTTGAGAGTTATTGAATTATCAAGACAAGGCAATAGAAGAGAAAGGAGTTGGTCCTAGTTTACTTAACGTGTAGATAAGACAAAAATTGGAAAAGTGTAAGCAGATTTAGGGAGATGATCTATCCAGTTTAGACCATGATGAATTTTAGGTGTCTTTGGAACATTTAAGTCAAATTTTTCGACACTTTTACACAGAATACAGTGAATAAACAATTTACTTAGTATTTCTTCAGGAAGGTGTTTAACACTGAGCCACTTAAGGCCTCTAGCAATGCCAGGGTTCCCAGAGCAGCCAAAGTTGGGTCCAGGGAGAGGGAAGAACCTACAGGTTTCTGGCCACCACACCCATACAGATTGGCCTCTAATTTAAATGCCTGGAGATTAAAACTTAATTCAATCCCCAATATGTGTGTTAAGTGAGACCAAAATATGTTTGTTTGTCTTGTATTTTTTGTTACAGGCTCAAGACTTATCAGGATGTTTGTACAGACCCAGGACTCAGGTTTTGAGGAGACACTGGGGAGGATAGTGGCTTCAGTCCCTTGGGTAAAACAGAGAGTGAACACAGTGAAATCTGTGACAGAAGAATTCATGTGTGCTCATTATATCAGACATGGTATGTTTCATTTATATATTACTGCTTAATAAACCATCCCCAAACAATGACTAAAACAACCTTTAATTTTGTTCACGGTATATCAGAATTTAGGGGTTGTTTGGTCGTTAATTTCTGACTGACCTCCATCACCTGGGGTGCTTAGTGTTGGAGTTTCCATGTCCAACACAGCTTCTTCACTCTTTTGGTGGAACCTTGGTGTCCACTGATCTCTCTATCCACACGGTGTCTGATATTCCATGTCTTCTTCAGTGGCTTGGGCTTCCCACAGCCTCGTGTTCTCAGGTTAGTCACACTTTTTCTATGGAGACTGCTTTCTCAAAAGCTGGTATTGAGAGAGTGAAAGGAGAAAAATCTAATTCAAGGATATTTAATACACAAATATGTAATATAAAATATATAATGCATATGTTCTTTATTACATATTATATGAAAAGTAAATGTATCTAATTTCAGAAAGAGTTTGGGAGTCTAATCATTTCGAATAATAAACCAAAGAATATGAAAGGTGGAAACCCTCTAAAAAACTAAAGCATAATTTGCTATGAAAAGCTCATCATTCAAAACTAATACCAGCATCCAAAATGGTGATAAAATTAAACCACAGAGGATAAATTTTATTTTTATTTTTTTTTTTAGATTTTTTTTTTTTTTTTATTTGACATAGTGAGAGAGAGCACAAGCAGGAAGAGCAGCAGAGGGAGAAGCAGATTCCCCACTGAGCAAGGAGCCCGATGCGGGACCCGATCCCAGGACCCCGGGACCACGACCTGAGCCGAAGGCAGACGCTTAACCTACTGAGCCACCCAGATGTCCTAGAGATGGAAAATGGTTTTGTAAGATAAAGCCAGATAAGTGAACTTTGAGGAAGATCCACAAGAATTTATTTTTTTTACTGATTTTAGCAATTTTTAGGTTTATTCATTCTCTGCATGTCCAAATATGCACATTTCTCCACAGGAATTGGCTAACCAGAGTTTAACCTACTTCCATTAGCCAGAAAAATAAATGACTTGGTTTTCAAGTAATGGGCTGAAGGCATTGTTTATATTGGTATGTGTATGATTTATCTTTTTAGATTGCAATTCTACATCTATTGTTTGGTTTTAGTGTTATTTCTGAGGTTTGCTTTTATTGTTGCGTGTATTTTTTTTCTTAATTTGACTCTGACACAGATGGCAAAACTGAAATTTCTCTTCTTTATCAGCCACTAAATGTAAATTATTATTTATTTCAGGTGAGTGATTTCTCTTATAAAATTAATAACAGAAAGTCCTTTATTTCTTTAAAAAGGGACGATCTTTTAGCTGTGCGAAAACGGTTCATCAATGTTAGGGAGACTTACATATGCGATGGAAACCATTATTTCCCCTAGGTTATCTAGATGATAGCTGCCACATTGTTCCCTGGCAACAGTATCCTCCCAAAATGCTACTGAAAACTCTTGAGGTATTAAACAAACTGTTACCCATTGTTCTATGCCTGATTTCTAGATGTTCTCTTCTGTAGTGACAAGATGTATGATATCATCTATAGGAAACTCAGCTGAGAAATCACTAATAATAATTCATTGCAATGTTCTCTTTCTCGTTCTTGTATCTGGTTATCTGTGGCCATAACACACGCACACATTCTTACAGTCTCTCTCAAACTGTAAAGCAAAACATTTTGAAAATATGCAGGTGCTTTGTAATACTGTTTCATCAATGGGGTAAGTATGTAACCAAGAGTAAGCTGAGATCTTTCAATTCTCAAAGGCTTCTCTGTTTCATGATGAAATGCAAGTGGAGTCGTAAGAAGAGATTGAGTACTAATCTATGCAATCAGCTTATTCTATTTACGTTTTTTTTTCAGCTATGCTAACATATGATCAAGTGAAAATACTATAGTGCATTTTCTGCTTAGCAAATCTTTAAACATGTTTTCTAAGTTAAAAATGAAATGTCATTTTCCATTTGTAGAAGATAAATACACCTCCTTCAAAATGTACTGAGTGGGTTTCATTATATCCATTCTCTTATGCACTACACGATAACTGAGTTTTCTGTTTGCAGTTGTTCTAGACCCAGGGATTGAGAGACTAGCAAATCAAAACTTTGTCATTTAACAGACCAGTCTATTTAGAGGGCTAGATTTACAAAACCTCACCACCATCCATGCCAATACCACCATTATAATCCCCATATTTGCTGTATATTCATCAGAATGTTTATTCTCATCTACCACCAGAATGATATATTGCATATAGTATATGTATTTGATTATTACTCACCAATACCAGTCTAATTTTCATGAGAACAGAAACTTTGTTCGGATAACCATCTTTTATGAAGTTATTTTTAGATTCCAGCTAACCACTTTGTTGGAGACCTAGTGACAAAATGAATTTAAATTTGAAGTAAATTTAGCACAAGAGTAGACTATAGCTTTTTCTTCTGGTCACCATAGTCACATCCATTTGGCTTAACTGATTCTAGCTGTGGCTACAGTGGCCAGTTCTATGCAAGTTCAGCTTCACACTGAACATGTCAACTCAAGCCTACACCATGTGTCTTTTCTTATTTTGTCACAGACCTTTCTTTGAAACTATGGAAAACTACTCATCTCATAGGAAAACACAACTTGGAACCTGGGACTTAATATCTTCAGGAACAAACTTGATTTTAGTTAGTATATCTAATTTCATCAAAAATAGTATTGGGGAATATATTTATATGGGAATAAAACATCTTCATGGTTTGGGAAGGAAACATATTGCAGATAAGAAAATTAAATATGAAGTTGAAAATCAGAGCTGATATTCAGTCTTCCCTAAATTAAGTTTTCAAATACACCCAAACAAAAACCTCCTGTAATATGAATACGCTCTTAGACCTTCCAAAAGCTGTTGAAAGATGGTAGCAAAACTTGTATTCCTTAACAGATGTAGTCTGCAATATTTTTAACTTGGGCATTATTAGAAGGAAGCATATCACTTTATTATGCTTTTATTTTTCAGGTAACTTGGAGAAATGGCTATTCATCCACATGGAATTTCATGATCTAATTTGTTATTTATATGATACGAGTGAAACATGAAACATTTATGTAACATTAACTGAATACTCTCTGTATGGAAACTATATACAAATAAAGAAGATGGAGTGTTTTTATAGCACACTATGGGAATATTATACCTAAAATTGGGTTTCAAAATTAAGATTTGAAATGCCCTAGCAAATCACTTCTCTATAACTGTAGTGCCATAGGCACATTTATACACAGAATTACTGGTAAGTTTTCAAACTTTTGCAACTTTTGTTAGTACTTGCATATGTAGTTTGGGTAGCATGTTACATAACCTTTCCTAACTGTATAAGTTTGTAATTCAGGTCTCACATAAAACTCTGAAAGCAATATATTAAAGATGTGAATACACATTTTGTTTAAATGTTCCAAGTTAAATGTGGATACAAATGCTCTTCAAATTTGTTGGTAAACTATTCTCTGTGGTTTCTTGGTCTCCATGGTCTTCATGGCCTCTGTGCCTTGTGGGAGGAGCACCTGCCTTTGGTCTGGACTGTCATTCCAAAGATGCGTTCAAAGTGAACAGTCTTGGAAGATAGATTTAATGTTTCCTAATAGAGCAAATAACAGTTTCAGATGAAATAAAAAGAATGTCTCCTTAGGGGATTCCTGGGTGGCTTAGTCAGTTAAGCGTCTGCCTTCAGCTCAGGTCATGATCCCAGGGTCCTGGGATCGAGCCCTGCATCGGGCTCCCTGCTCAGCGGAGAGCCTGCTTCTCCCTCTCCCTCTGCCTGCTGCTCTGCCTACCTGTGCTCTCTCTGTCAAATAAAGAAAAAAGAAAAAAGAAAAATAAAATAAAAAAATCTTAAAAAAAAAAAGAATGTCTCTTTAGGAGTAAAATTTATGCTGACTAATGGCTTGTGACGGTTAATTTTATGTGTCAACTTGACTGGGACACAAAAGTCCAAATATAGTTAAGCATGATTCTGGGTATGTCTGAGAGAGTGTTTGTGGGTGAGATAAATATATTTTATTTTATTATTTTATTTTATATTTTTTTATGTTCAGTTAGCTAGTGTATAAATACATCCTTAGTTTTTGATGTAGTGTTCAACAATTCATTAGTTGCGTATAACACCCAGTGCTCATCACAACACGTGCCCTCCTTAATGCCCATCACCCGGCCACCCCATCCCCCACCCCCCTCCCTCTGTAACCCTCAGTTTGTTTCCTGGGGTCCCGTGCTCTCATCGTTTGTCTCTCTCTCTGATTTCTTACCATTCAGTTTTCCCTCCCTCCCCCTGTGGTCCTCCCTGCTATTCCTCATGTTCCATATATGAGTGAACATTTGAATCAGTAGACTGAACAAGAGAGATTGCTCTCCTGAATGTGGGTGGGCCCCACCTGATTAGAGGAAGGCCTGAATAAAACAAAAAGACTGATACTCCTGCAAGTAAGAGAGAGTTTCTCCTGTTCAAAAACTTTCAAACTGTGACATTGGCTTTTTTCTGCCCTCAGATTTGAACTGAAACATTAGCTAGTCTTGGTTCTTGAGCCTGACACCTTTCAGGATGGAACTACATCATCAATGGCTTTCCTGGTTTCCCAGCTTGCAGACTCACCCTGTGAATTTTGGGACTCGTCAGATGCCTTAAACATGTGAGCCAATCTTCTGTCTATATCTGCATCTAATCTTCTATTGGTTTTGTTTCTCTAGAGAACTCTGATGAATATACAGCTCATTATAAAAGATTCATGTTCCTCAAACTTGGGATTTCTTTCCTGAAATTCTCTTCATTATGTGTCAGGTGCCATTTGGTCCTCTTCAAGTCTCCATGGGGGAATTAGAACTTGAGGAACTGGTGCAAGTACTGATACTGTGTCTGCTGCTAATGCAGGAATAATAAAGTCATTTGTCTCTGACCTAGGAGTCCAGTGTCTTCTGTCAGCATTCATGATATTATAGAAAACTAATTTGTTAGTTTGCAGGTATGGAAAGAAAAAAAAACCTCAATTCCTGAATAAACCTTGACAAAATTTTACTTAAAATTTCTACTTCTGTAACATTGAGAAAAATAAATCCAGTACTCAGTCTTAGCTCATGCACATATGTGCATTGAATGCATCATGACTATTTTGCAACCAAGAGTTTTATATTTAAATTTGATGATTTTATTCTATGTAGTATATTTATAATCCATATATTAAAATAATCACATAATCTATATTGATGGCAAAAAGAAAACCTTATTTCTCCATGTTTCATTGGCAGGCAATTGAATTTGAGAAGATTTATTTCCTTAGCTCTTTTCTCTTCTTTCCCATATCATTATTTGCATGAGCTATGAGAAGAGTAAGATGGTAATAGCCACAGCTCCTACTCTCACACCTGAGGGCCAGTGCAACAGTCAGAAGGCAAGAGGGAAGCAAGGCATCTAAAACATGCTAGAATTCTACACCATGTATGGAGTAGCAGCCCTGCAAGAATTGGTCAGGACACTTATTAATGATGATTCCTGTTTTAAACCTCATTTTAATACAATTTTTAGAACAGGTTTAGATTTACAGAATTATTGCAAAGATAAGATAAATAGCCTTCTATAACCAATGCTCAGTTTCCTCCATTATAATCTTTTAAGTAATTATGGTAAATTTCCCATAATTAATGAGCCAATATTGCTACGTTATTATTAATCGAAGTCCATACTTTATTCAAATTTCCTCAGCTATTCCTTAATTTCTTTTCTTTCCCCCTTGGATCTCATTCAGGATACCACATTACATTTAGTAGTCATGTGTCCTCTGTTTATTCTCCTTTGTATACTGTGATATAAATTATGTTTGCATTCAGGAAAGAGTATTTTATATTTCAGAAACACACCCAGAATAAACTAGTGACACCATGATAAACATTTACTGGAATCTACCATCAGTCAGCTATTGTTGTAGATATTTGGAGCACAATGAGGAAAAAATGGGGAGAAGGGAGGTCAGGTCTTTTGGACCCAGGGTTTTATTATTATTTATTATTGTATTAATTTATGGGTTATTTATGCTCACTGACAACTTTTCTATGAATGTTTTAAAACCTTATTTTTATCTCTTATTATACAATTTTTTAAAAAGCCACCTTGGAGTTATTCAATATGATGAAATGTTTTGGGAGGCTGGATATAGTGATTACCTATATGTGTTATTATTGTCATTCTTCATTAATCTAATTAAGACAAGAATTTTATATTGGATTTTTATCCAAGAGATATTCTCTCCCCCCACCCATTTATTGCTCAGCTTTCCAAATGTGCATTGACAAGAATCAGGAATCTGTCTCAAAGACACATTATGCACCTGACAAAAATCAATGCAGAGTGATGATGCTTAATTTTAATGAGTGGCTTTCTATGTTCCAAGGATGACTCATAAATCATGAATTAAGAGCGAACAGCTGACACAAGAAACACAACAAACTCTCCACTTGACTAATGATATTTGAACTGGATGAAAAAAATCCAGCAGGAAAAGACATGCTGCAAACAGATGATAAAATTGGACATTTTGAGTAGCCATCTCCTCATAGAAATAGTATGATACAAATGATAAAGTTATTAGTATTGAAATATGCCTATTTCATTTAACATAGAACATACACTCAGTATTTAATCAAATTTATAAAAATTAATGCACTAATTCAAAGTATCTATGACACAGTCTTACAGAGATTAAGGAAAGATAGCCACTAACTTCAGGTAGCATTGGGATTACTGGAGTGTGATTATTCACATGGTTCTTCAGTTGCCACCCTTAGATGAGCTATGTGGGGATGAGAACATGCACTTGTACCTTTGGCTTCAAGAAATAATTTACCTTTTTATTAGATTTTTCAATCAGAAATATATAATTGTGTAGAGATATAGATGAAGTAATACTTTGTAAATAAATAAGCTTTTATGAGAAAAAAATCGATGTGGTAAAGAGGAAAAAAGATCTGTGCTCTAATTTATTTTATTTGGTGACCAATCTGTCAGATAGGACACCAGCTTCCAATGGAGATATGCTTGTTGATCCGGGAAGAAATTTTGAGTAAAGGATTTTTCATACTGTTAAACCAAATGAGTGATCTTTGCAAATAAAATAAGCATAAACAAGCAAGCATAAAAGAAATGCCTTAATCTTGTTTTGCTGCAAATACATGTGTGTGTGTGTTTATTGAAAACTACTTTTATCTTTGGCCATGTCAATAGGGGAATATACATATCTACAATTATAGACCAAACTTCAAAGTCTTAGTTGTCAATTGTGAGCTGCCTGATATCTGAGGCAAATTGTTATTCATAAATGTTCCAATATTTTTTAAGGTTTATTGTACAGTGAATTCAAACTCAATCTCTCTTTAAATGAAAACTCTATGCCAATTTAGTGAGAACCTGCTACACACAAAGTGTTATTTTTAAGGACTGTTGGGAAAACAAAAAATAAAGGAGACATCACGTTCTTAATATACTACTCACTAGAAGAAATAATATATTTAAAGAAAATAGTAATTAAACCTTTTAGTTAATTAACTGTATTCTTTCAAATGAGTGAACATACTTGCTGAAAACTGCTACTACCTTATATGTGAGATTCAAGTTCTAAAAATTGAAAAGTTTTTAGCTCAAATTTTAATACATTTTATAAATATCCTGCTGCATTTAAATGAATTTGTGCAAAATGGTGTGACAAAGTGCCTTGCATGTTGCTTTTATGTAACTTTGTTTTACATAAGAGTAAGCTTCTACCAGCTCAGTACTCCTGCAACCACTGTGGAAATACTCAGTGCGCTGACTAAAATATCTGTTTTTCCTCATCTCCATTTTCTGTGTCCTAGAAGGATTATTCTCCTTGCAAAAACGAAGGCAGGATAATGCCCTTAGTACATTCCATTGAGAGAGGAAGGATGGACAAATCAAGAAAGGGAGATTCGTGACCATTCTTTAGTCTCTTTAGTAACAGTGTCCTCGGATGACCGAGTACATAAAGATAATAAATATCCTCCAGGTCATTACCTTCTAAATCTCTCCTGTCAGCCGATGCTGGAAAATATTACTCCCAGACCTAAATATCAAAAGGTCTTAAACTGCAAATGCCATATTGTGGAAGATGTTGAATGAATTGAGAAGTAAATTCTTATTGCCTTAACTAAGAGTTGAATGAAGGCACTAAAGTATGAGTAAGTAAGGGTGAAAGGTGGGTAGTGATCTCAAAAGACATGAAGTAGAGGAATCAACAGAATTTTCAGATTATTGGGTATGGAAAATAAAAGAAAAGGCATTATTAAGTACAATCTATGTTTCCATCATGGCTAATCACTTGGTCAATGTTCTCTAGCAACAGTATTTTTAAAAAGAAGAGGCATGAAAACATTACTTGTTTCTTTTTTTTTGTTTATTTATTTGAGAGAGAGAGAATGGGAGTTAGAGAGCACGAGAGGGAAGAGGGTCGGAGGGAGAAGCAGACTCCCTGCTGAGCAGGGAGCCTGATATGGGGCTCGATCCCGGGACTCCAGGATCATGACCTGAGCCGAAGGCAGTCGCTTAACCAACTGAGTCACCCAGGCGCCCAAAACATGACTTGTTTCAAATGCTTGTGTAGCAGGCTTATATGCTCAGTAAATATCATGTTCTAAGTAAATAGTTGCACACAGAGAAAGACCAGATGTTATTTATTTATTTATTTATTTAGGTAGTAATTTATTTCAAACATTTCCCAAATGTTTATTGAATGCTTACTATGTACCAGCCATTAGTTTTTGTTTGGGTAATAAATGGGAAACTGAGTCATAGGTTCTGTCCTATTTATATAGCTTGTACTCTACTCACGGATACCAATAGTAATCAAATCACCACCCCAAGAAACCTGGGTGAAATGCTGTGAAGGAAGAGCGTACATTGTATTGACAGTTCATAGCTGAAGGAACCTGATTCTGTGTGAAGGCAGGAAGGGTACAGGATGACTTTCCAGAGAAAGTGATATTTCATCAGTACTTAGAACAGGACAATAGCCTAGTCAGAGGGTCTGCTTTGTGGGGAGACAGAGAAGGAAGTAGAAAGCATTCCACGCAGAGAGAACAGCATTTGTAATTATCTGTGCATAAAAAAATCAAAGCAGGGTGCATCCGAGAAACTGCAAGAAGACTCAAAAGTGAGAGGGATGGGTATAGAAAGTGAAAAAGATAAACAGGCAAGGAAGGCTAGACCATGTTGGGGATATGTAGGCTCCAGGCTCACTCAGTTGTATTCCAACTTCTTCTTTTGGTAGAGAGGCTGATACTCCTAAACCACAGGTTATAAATGTCAGAAACTGTAAACTTGGAGCATCCATGAAGGTAGGTCTCACCCCAAATTCATCATTTGTAATCAAATCTTTTACAGGAGGAAACTAGAGAATCTACTTCCGTTCTCTCTACATTTTCGAATAATGCTTAACTCTTTCTGTTTAAAATCATATGTATAACTCTTTAAAAGATGTCCCACAAATATGAATTCTTTCTGTATGTTCAACCAAATAAAGAATTAAGACTTGATGAATGACAGGAGAAAAAGTAGGGATAGTTAATACAACTAAAGAAAGATTGTTACGACCTACTCAACAAGTTCATATATTTTAGGGTGTCTAGGTGGCTCAGTTGGTTAAGCGACTGCCTTCGGCTCAGGTCATGATCCCGGAGTCCTGGGATCGAGTCCCAAATCAGGCTCCCGGCTCAGCGGGGAGCCTGCTTCTCCCCCTGACCCTCTCCCCTCTCATGCTGTTTTTCTCTCTCTCTCTTTCAAATAAATAAATAAATAAAATCTTTAGAAAAAAAACAAGTTCATATATTTTAATTAAAACTACATTTGTAAAGGAACACTATAAATTATTTAATGGCTATCACTTAAGATAATTGTCTATGAAACGTTACTCAACTAGTATGTTTTGTCAGAGTGAGCACTGCATATCTGCCTTGCGTGTAAGACAGAATCATTTTCTCTTTTTTATAAAAAATATTTTATACTTCTCTTATATCATCCAACCACCTTCTACAGAAGGAATGACATATGGCTATACTTTGACTAAGAGCATTATTACCAACCTAAAATTGTCTGTCTATATTAAACTTTTAGAGAATACATACTCAAGATATGTTAATTGACAACTGTATAGAAGGCACTTTCAAGTTACTTAATTCAAAAGCACCCTCATCTTAAAAAAAAAAAAGCAAAGAGAAATCAAGTAAGACTAAATTACTTTCTTCAACTTCTTATTCACACAGCTAATATGTACACAGAGCTAATTCCCACTCTAATTCTCCTTCCTTTCATTTACTTTCATTCACTTGCTGGGGAAATATTTATTGAGAGGTTTCTGCATGGCAAGGACTGTCAGCAGTGTGGATTATTCTGCTACTCTGATAGGGGTAGAGAACTAATAAATAAATAAGTAAATAATTTCATATAGTGACAAATTCTGTGAGGAAAAATTCATTATACTAATGTGGAAGAGCATAATGAAGGGCCTATACTGAGGGTCTACTTTATAGTGGGTATCAGAGGAGGCCTCCCTTGTGATCTTCTGAGTTGAAATCAAGTGCCAAGAAATAACCACCCTTGTGAAGATTTGGGAAAAAATATTCCACACAGGTAGTACAAACACCCACTGTTCAAGGGACACCGGTAAAGTGAATGGATCTAGAGTGTACTAAACAATTATGTGGTGTGAGATAGTGAAGAATCTGATTGTGGAGGCCTTTGGATACCTCCGTAGGGAGTGTGGACCTCTTTGAAGGGCCATGTTGACTCCCATTTAGGAATGGAGTGGAGAGTGACAAAAAGTGGAAACATGAAGAACAATTAGAAGGCTATATTGTGTCCTTAATGAGACAATAAACTGTTCTTTTAGAAACGTAAACCTCTATAAAAACTAAAAAATATAGACAAAACTAAAAATATTTTCTTAAAAAAGATTGTCTTTGAGAGTTTTATTTGGTTGCATGTTACTAAGTACTATATTCTGAGTATCTTGGAACAAGTTGTGGCAAGTAAATGATAGAAGCTTTATTAGAATTTACAAATCTGAAAAAAAAAACACCCTAAACGCTGCTGTTTAGTGAAGAAGATACGTATGCTCAGAACATATTTATTTCTATTTACAAGAAAGTAGAATTGATTTAAATGTTATATTATTTTAAATGTTATGTATCATAACTCATGTTTAAATTCAAGCTGTATTTCAAGTATCATATATAGAATTTGGGATTATTACTTACTTTGCACACTTAACTTTTATCTTTAGAATACTAAAAAGGTAGCATTGTGTTTACATACAGAGATTTTGCTAATAGCATTTGCAGAAGGCAATGTGGGTCACTCTGCTAGCTAGACTCTTTATGTATTATTTGCTTCTAGCATCATGAATTTCTGTGCTTTAAAAGTTATGCTATTTTATAACATGGTTACTATGTTCTGCTTCAATGTAAATATTACAACACATCATAAATTACTCATGCTTCATAGGTACATTTATTTTATATATTTTAAGATTTTATTTATTTATTTGAGAGAGAGAGAGAAAGCACAAGCAGGGGGCGGGGAGGGTCAGAGGCAGAGTGAGAAGCAGATTCCGTGAGAAGCAGATTCCCCGTGGAGCAGGGAGCCCAATGTGGGACTCAATCCCAGGACCCCGGGATCATGACCTGAGCCAAAGGCAGATGCTTAACCAACTGAGCCACCTAGGCTACCTCAAAGTACATTTATGAAAATTATTTGGATATTTGGTCTCTCTTTCTTGTGTTCTAGATAATTAAAGACCAAGCTTAAGAATCTTATGGGTCACAATTTTGGCACATTACATGATTTGACATATTTTCAGAAGCAGGAAAATGTTGAAACAAAATCATGAAAAAGAGAATTTACTGGCTCATGTGAATTATTTTTTAAATCCATCTCATTTTTAAATGTATTCTTTGCCCGTTTTGAGTAATATTGCTTTTAGTTTTAAATTTACAGGGTATGGGGGTATGTTAAGTTGTAAAATTTCAAAGCTTCAAATAGCAACCAAAGCAAAAGTTACTTTTTGATTTCAGAAAATATATTCAATTAAAGTACACTTACAACTCAAGAATAATCTTAAATTACTATTTGATTCTGATAATAAACCTAATATGTTTATTATAACTCATGAAAGGAACTGGGTAAACCTATATTCCTTCTTGTTAACTAATAATATCTACTATACAGGAAATTTTCAGTCACTCTAAAATCTCTCACCAATTATAGGTGTAGAAACACAGAGTTCTAAATTATATGTATTTCATTTATTTAAAGGTCAAAAGGAAGCCTAATAGCCCCTTAAATTTTCCCAGTGTTCACCAAAAATTTAACCTATATTTTTCCTCTATTCAGCTACATTTAGAAAAGTAGTGTCAAAGAGAAAGTTGTTGATTTCTTCTAATGCTCTCCCAACTAAATTATTACATAATATATAACAGAGATATCACAAAACATGTAGTTGGAAGAAAGCACTATATTATATTTCTGCAATTGAACAATTTAATCAATGTTATATTAAAAGCATGTCAGTGGGTATGCAGGAGTTAGACAGGTAGCTATGATCAGGTAATGAAATCATTAAAAATTCTAAATGTTTTAGTTCAACTATATGTAAATGCTGTTTCCTGTTATCATAATCATATTAGAAGAATACCTTTTCATAACTTTGGATGCAACATGAAGAGTGTTCCATGTTTCATTGTCTTTTCAGTCCCAACACTAATTCTTACTTCTTCTTTATATAAATGAGGTTTTGAATAAGTAATATCAATGCTACATTATCGCTTTTATTATGCATTAGGCCTTAAAAAGTTTAACCTTCAAATTTTCATTCAATGTTTTAATCATGAATAAACATTTTGATTTAACCTTAAATAAAACTCAGGGCACCTGGGTGGCTCAGTAGGTTAAGTATCTGACTCTTGATTTTGGCTCAGGTCATGATCTTAGGGTCATGAGATTGAGTCCCTGTCAGGCTTTGTGCTGGGCATGTAGCCTACTTAAGACTCTCTCTCTCTCTCCCTCTGCTGCTCCCCATGCTCTCACTTGTGTGCGCATGCTCACTCTCTCTCTCTCCAAAAAAAAAGAAATATATATGCATTATAAAATTATATATATAATTATAATATATATATACAAAGTAACCTTAAATAAAACTTGCTTTGATGATCATTATCCTTGTAACAAAATGTTACAAGAAATCTACTTTCTTCTCTTGTTTTGATTTGTATTAATGTTATTGGTATATATCTTTTGAGTGACACAAATTATCTACAAATAATAAATGCTTATTTTGTGCAAAGAATTATATTAGATATTTCATATGTATTATCTTATTTGTCTCATGGGAGAAGAAAAGTGATATGCACAGAGGTTAACTAACTTTTCTAAGTAAACAGAGCTATGAATTATTAAATCAGAATTGAAATCTATATTAAAAATACAGTTTAACATATGCATTTTGTCAGATGGGTTTGCATTTGTCTGAGATTTCAGATTTTCTCTCCAAAAAGCATTGTTCAAACAATGCAGTTTTTTATGCATTGAGCATGGCTAGTGGAAGTTAAAAGTATGTACATAGAGTCTTCCACAAGACTGTCTTAAAGCAGTTATTCCTCACCACATGTATATCCTGAGGAAGCATAAAATTTTCAGGTATCTGAAGAGGTGTTAAGGATCCAATCACAAAAAAATGAAGTCAGTCATTGAAGTCTGATCAATTCATGGTTCTCCAACAAGAAAACTAATTCATTCATTCATTATTACTTTATATCACATACAAAAATCTATATGGTAGAACGATTAAAACAAATGAAATACATCAAAATTGTACTAGAGAATGTTGAAATATTTAATTATAATATTACTAGAAAGCATGCATGTGCCAACTAAAGGTTCTGATGTTTTAACTAGAAACTCTTCAAACCCCTATAATTGCTCCATTATGATATGACTGGTAATAGTTTTCAGGAGTAACTCCCAGTAAGAAATGCACAGAGTATAATTAGAGTATAATTAAAAAGTACAAAACATGAGGGGCGCCTGAGTGGCTCAGTCATGAAGCATCTGCCTTCGGCTCAGGTCACGGTCCCAGGGTGCTGGGATCGAGCCCCGCATCGAGATCCCTGCTTAGCGGAGAGGCTGTTTCTCCCTCTCCCACTCCCCCTGCTTGTGTTCCCTCTCTCGCTGTGTCTCTCTCTGTCAAATAAATAAATAAAATCTTTAAAAAAGTGCAAAACATGAAAGACAACTTTGAGTTTCAAGCAGAATTCACACCATAAAAAAAAAAAAAGGAGTTTTAAGGAGGAGTAACTATATGTAGAAAAAGAGAAGGGAGGGTTGGCACAAGTGGAGAAAAGAGAAAAACTTGTAGGTTAACGGTGTTATCTTAATATCATTTTATTGTTGTTTGTTTGCAGAAACTATTTGAGTAAATTACCTACAAATATTGAGGCAGTAGTAGGAAAAGCAGACTTAACATGAACATTTAAAGATACCAGTGGCTGGTGATTCTGTCAGGGGATTCAGGGCGGGTGATACAGATGTATGAAAGAATATAACTGAAAGTCAGTGGTCTAGAAACTCCCTGATCTTTCTTTCAATTATCTCAGAATTCTGTTTTTTTTTACTTTGTTCTGAACTTCATTTCCTTTGCTTCGAGTACCATCTTGCTAGCATTCTCAACTCCCTTTGAACATTGAACCTTCCTGTCAAAACAACTTCACATATTTTTATGCTACTGCATGCAAGTATTTAAGAATTGCTGGAGAAAATCCTTTTGGTGTGACAATAAAAACAGATAGATGTCACAATTGATTCATGGTCTTTAATGACTTGGATTTGAATTACTAAAAACAGGAAATTCTGTCTTGTCTCTTCTTCATGGAGTTATTTCAACCTCTATCTACTTTTTTTTTTTTTTTCAAATTCTCTCTTTCCTTTTCTCCTAGTGTCATTGATGACTTCTGCAACTTTATAAAGAAGCTAAACACTATCAAATGGAAACACCTATGGTTATTTGTTACCGAAGCTACAGCTTTACAGGCATTCTTGTCTTTCCTTCTTATGCTCTTTCTGTTTCCATGGAACGGGTGTTTTTTTCTCCCTTGTCTGTTAAACTAGTTATTTTAATTGTCTAAATTCCATCCCAATCTTAATATTCAGAGACTATGTATAGACTATTACTGCACTTCAATAATATCAAACTGTCTTGCCTTTTTTTTTTAAGATTTTATTTATTTGACAGAGAGATAGAGAGCACAAGTAGGCAGAGTGGCAGGCAGAGGGAGAGGGAGAGGGAGAAGCAGGCTCCCCGCCGAGCAGGGAGCCAGACGTGGGGTTTGATCCCAGGACCCCAGGATCATGACCTGAGCCAAAGGCAACTGCCCAACTGACTGAGCCACCCAGGCGCCCCTCAAACTGTCTTGCCTTAATAAATCATTCCAATCAGCATAGACCTTTTTAAAAAATATTATTATAATGACATCATAATTTATATCTCCATCTTTGAGCTCCCACTTGAACTTCCATATAATCAAATACTTCCTCATATCTCTATTTAAATATTTTACAATGACACAAATGAAACATGTCAAAAACATACTTAGCATTTCTTCTCTCTAACCCTGACTTCCAAAACTGCTCCTCTTCTTTCTTTTTTGCTGTGACTTGCACTGCTAATGCACAAGTTGTTTCAGGCAGATATTTTGTTGCCTTCTGCCACCGGCCTCATTTCATTCCCCAAATTTACAGTAACATCCTCCTACTTGCTTTCCCTGTACCCAGCCTTGTCCACTTTAATCTAGTTTCCAATGTTAGCTAGATACAGCATTCTTTAAAAAACATATATGATTATTCTACTTTCTTAATGAAAACCCTTCAGTAAGTTCTAGTTACCTTCAGTTAAAAATCCCAAGTCCTTAACACACAGCCTCATTCACCATTCCAGTAAACTTGTTTCCTCTCCCTCCAAACACCTTTGACTTATTACATATGCTAGCCCATCTCTCACTTCCTGAGCCTTTTCAAATATTGTGTCTTCAGGCTACCTTTCAATGTTGGCCAAATCATGTTCAATTTTGGTAACCTCGTTAGCTATCACTTCCTCTCTTTAGTTTTCTCTGACTCCTGCAAGAATGGTTACATGCCCATCAAGAACTCACATGGCAATCTGCACTTCTGTCTCATAGAATTTCTTATTTTGTTCTTCTTATAGTTCCATGTATAAAAACATGTTCGTGTTCATTTTCTAGTAGCCGTGCTTCCATACCTTAGTTGAAACAATTACAAACAGTTTCATGAGCACGGTGAGGAAATTAAGCGTGATTCCTGCCACCTAATTTCCCTTCCTGCTGTTTTTGAAACGTATTTTCTCAATCATTCTGACTTCCACACCTGCTGCTCATATAGCAAGTACTCTTGTACATCAAGGTAATTTTAAACTGATTAGGGACTTTCTCTCCAGTGAATAATAAGTTAGGTCATTTTAGAGAAATAACAGTGATAAATATAAACAGAATGCAGACCCCACAGTGAATCATTTAAGTGGTGTGTTGCTGTGTTTCTGCCTCATTCAACATGAAGGTTGCAGGGGATCTGTTGTCAGCTTACACCACTAGTAATGGAAAAATGGCTTTCTTCTTTTTCTTACAAAGAAGTCTGTGACAAATAGAGAAAGCAAGTAAATTCCCATTAAAATGTATCTGATGATGACCTGAGAGGACTGTCACTGCATATAAATAGACCTACCATTTATTTTTGAAGGTTGTGGAGTACTTCCATATCATAAGGGCAGCACGCTTCCTCCAATATTCTTTATCTCCAATAGAGAAGTCTTCCATGCTTATCTAATGTTCATATCCTATCTCACAGTCTATCACTTTCTCTTAAATTGGTATAATATATCCCTCCAAAATAGTGTTTTCATATTTATGGTGGTAACAACCAAGTATGAAATTTCTTTATTTAGCCATCTGGTAATAGAGAGAATACTCATTTATCACTTATGTTTTCGCTATCCTCTTGCTTCAAATTGATTTTTAAAAGTTTGCATATAACATAGAATGTGTTTCAGCCATTCTAATTCAGGCAAACTGTGAATAGGGCATTGCTTTCAAAAATATACTGACTGGTGTTTAGTTATAATACCAAATTTCACTATAAATTGAATCAATTGAAATCACAGATGCAACTTAAAAGAGCAAATATTTTCTCCAGAAATTCAGAAAATATCTTATTTTGTTGAAAGGTGAAGAACAAAAATGATATGGGATTCCTATTTTGAATCTGAAGCTCTAATTCTGTAATGTATACAGTCTCAGGGTAATTACTGTTACTAAAGGTTTGAAAAGCTGCAACAAATGTAAGGTTATACTGGAATAAAATGTGTTCTTTCCCAAAGATAACAAGGGAATTACTGGTCACTGAGCATGGAATGGAGCTTCTGTCATGGGGCAAGGAGATTTTTGGGAAAGTGATAAAACTAGTTACAAGTGTTGGGCAAAGAACTGAAGAGACAAAGCAAATTCCATACCTGGAGCAAGTCATTATGAGATGGAACTCAAGAAAGAACATAACTTGCTTCACGGAGAAGGACAAAGTATTCAGAATGTCGATGCTATCTAATAAAATTAAATGGTGTCACAATGAAGAAATATGGTATCACACTTGTTTAAAAAGATTTCAAAAAAATAAATAAAAATAACAAACTTTTCATGAGGAAATTTATATCAATACAAGAACACTTTTTTGGTGTGGGTATTTCTGTGTATTTTCACATATTATCAAAAAGAAAACTATAGAAGTTACATTAATAAACCAGACAGAGTAAACACATGCTATTAGCTGAAATTGTGTCAAATAAAAATTTATTATTATTTTTAAGGTCTCTCTCACTGTCATTCTTTTCTACTAATATAAGATTATCACACTGTTACATAGCAAGCATAAAAAAAACATTCCTGTGTACTGATAAACCAGATTGCTTTTTCTTAAGTTCATAAGTAATAAATTTCCAATAATCTAGTGATGTTTAAAAACTTCCAAAAATACAGATCCAATGTATATAAATATATAACATCAATTTCCAGGATTCATATCATTTATATTTCCTCCCCAGGGGTCCTAGTACTTCTTTATTTTGAAGGGTAAAACTGATATTATTAGCCTTCATATTTATATATTCCAATTTCTTATTTTCTCTTGTTTACATGTCTATATTAATTGAGAGCAGAACCTTTCAAAAGTAAAGATGGTATTACAAAAATTCTGATTGGAATTAAAATAATATTGCAAATATATTTATTTTTGATTACAATGAGACAGTTTTATTTTTAAAATAATTTCTATTATCAGATAATTATTATTATTATTTTAAATCTTGTTTATTTGACAGAGAGATAGACAGAAAATCACAAGCAGAGGGAATGGCAGAGGGAGAGGGAGAAGCAGGCTCTGCACCGAGCAGGGATCCGGACACGGGACCTGATCCCAGCACCCTGGGACCGTGACCCGAGCCGAAGGCAGACGCCCATCCATCTGAGCCACCCAGGCACCCCTATCAGATAATTATTTTAATTTGGGGGGAAAAAGAACACAGTGAGGAAGATATCCATAAACCCATTAAGCAGCAACAAACTATTAATTTTTTCTCTAATTTTACACTTTTATATACAAATGTATTAGTTATCTACTGATACATAGCAAATCACCCCAACTTTAGTGGCTTAAAACAACAAACATTTATAATCTCACAGTTTCTGTGGGTCAGGAATCCAGGATCAGCAGAGTGCATGCTTGGTGTTTGAGGCTCAGAATCTCCAGTGACACTACAGTCAAGGAGTTGTCTAGGAATACAGTTGTCTCAAGGCTCAACTAAGGGAGGCTTTATTGCCAAGATCACTCACCTGGCTTTTGGCAGACACCAGAAGATCAGCTTCCAAGTTTCACATGGCCCTCTCCACATAGTGACTTCATGATATGTCATCTGGCTTTGCATAGAGTCAATGTTCCAAGAGAGAATAAGAAAAAATACCCAAAATGACAGCCAAATTCTATATAATCTAATTTCAGATATGGCAACCCATTACTGCCACTGTATCCCATTTGGTACAAGTGAGTCAATAATTACAGTCTACAAGCAAAATTAGGAGATTATACAAGAACGTGAACAGAAGGAGCCAGCGATCTTTGGGTCCATCTTAGAGGCTGTATATCTATGACCTGTGTATGTGTGTTTGTATGAGTTTGTGTATGTGCATATTTATTTTAATGAATCATAAACACACAATAATTAACCAGTATCTTCTACTTAAAATGTTATACATATAATAAATATAAGTAACAATGTTATTTTATCAAACAATATCCCGAATACATGCATGATTTCTGATTTCTGATGCTGTGGTAGGTACAATAATGGTCCCACTAAAGATGTCCATGGTTTAACCCCCAGAACTTAAGGGGCAAGAAGATGGTTCAAGCTGACTAGAGTTGGATATTTCCCTTCCCCTATGTGAGATAGTTACTAAGTTAGGTTCTGGTTAATTTAATTCCTCCTAAGGGCAGACCTCGCTAAGAAGAACAGAGTGCTCTAGCCTATTTCAAATATATTATTTATATAATATATATTTTTATATAAATAAGTGTACAGAATTGAATATATCATTGCAATTATTACTTTGCACAAACTTATTTATTGGATCAATTAAGAATAAAAATTTACCTCACTTTTACTCATTCTTTCCCTAATGCAGTATATTTCTTTCTTTTTATTAGTATATTTCTTTATGAGGTCAGAAACCCAATAATTTCTCTTCTCTCTAAAGAACTTCTTTAAAAAAACAAACAAACTTCTTTTAGCATTATGTGCAAAGCAGGTCTCCTGGCAACAAATTCGATTTTCGTTTTTCTCCTTCACTTGTCAAAAATAATTTTGCAGGGCACAGATCCAGGTTGGTAGATTTTTGTTTGTTTGCTTTTCTCAACACTAAATATTTCACTCCACTCACTACTTGCTTGCATGTTTTCTGAGAAGTCAGATATGATATCTAACATTGCTCCTCTATAAATAAGATGTTTTTCCAGCCCTCTGGATTTTTTCAGGATTTTTTCTTTATCTTGGATTGACTGTAGTTTGAAAAAGATAAGCCTAGGTACAGTTTTTGTTGTGTTTTTTTTTGTTTTTGTTTTTGTTTTCACCTTTGTCTTGCTTAATGTTCTCTGAGCTTCTCTGAAAATCTGTGGTTTGGTATAAGACATTATCTGGGGAAAATTCTCACTCATAATTGTTTCAATTATTTCTTTTTTCTTTTTCTTCTCCTTCTGGTATTCCCATTATACATATGTTATCACTTTTGTAATTGTCCTGCATTCCTTGGATATTTTATTCTGTTTTTTTTTTTTTTCAGTCTTTGTTCTATTTGCCTTTCAGTTTTAGAAGTCTCCACTGAGACTTTCTCAAGCTTAGAGATTCTTTCTTCAGCTTACCCTACTAAGCCCAACACAAGAATCTTCATTTCTGTTATGGTGTTTTTGAGTGATACCTTTTTGGTACTTTACTAGGATTCCATCTCTCTGCTTACATTCCCCATCTGTCTTGAATGCAGTCTACTTTATCCATTAGAACACTTAGCATATTAATCATAGTTGTTTTAAATTCTCAGTCTGATAATGTCAACATCTCCCACCATGTCTGGATCTGATGTTTGAGGGTTTTTTGTCTTATTTTGTTTTTGGTTTTTGTTTGTTGGTTTTTGCCTTTTGGTATACCTTGTAATCTTTTCCTGATAGCCAGACATGATTTACTGTGTAAAAGGAGCTGTTGGAAGCAGGCCTTTAGTAATGTGGTGTGAGGTGAGGGAAAGCATTCCACACAACTATGATTAAGTCTCAGTTTTTAGTGATCCTTTACCCCTGCACTTGAACTTCCCAAGTGTTTCTCAGTTTTGTTTTGTTTTTTTTTTTTCTTTCCACCTCCTTACATGGGAGAGTATGCCTAGGGCTGACTGAAGGTGGGTATTTCCCTCCCCAAAGGTGAGGTAGGTTCTGATAATATCCAAGCAAATTAGGCTCTGCTTAATTAGTTCTCCTGAGGGCAGGCCTTGTTAAGAATAGAGTAGTCTGGCTTGTTTCAAAAAGGTTTCTTTGGGCGCCTGGGTGGCTCAGTTGGTTAAGCGACTGCCTTCGGCTCAGGTCATGATCCTGGAGTCCCTGGATCGAGTCCCGTATCAGGCTCCCTGCTCGACAGGGAGTCTTCTTCTCCCTTGACCCTCCCTGCTCTCATGTGCTCTCAGTCTCTCTCTCAAATAAATAAATAAAATCTTAAAAAAAAAAAAAGCTTCCTTTACTCCTTCCCTTGCTGAGAACACAAGTGTTTTTTTCTCTGATATCTACTGTGGGACTGGGTTCAGCTCTTGGAGATAAATCTCACAAAACTGTGGGGGCTGCCAGATGACAGGGTCCCCCTAGCATTTTTAACACAGTTGTTCACACTGAGCCTTCAATTTGTCAATTACAGCTTAGGTTGTCCTGGCTTGGCAGTAGCTTCTGTGGTGGCTTCCACTCCTCTGCTTCTGCTCTGGTAAGCTGTGAAATTTCTTTTATTTTTTATGCTTGCTTCTGAACTGATTATTTTTGGGGTTCCATTTTATCTCCTTTCTTCGGCTATGATAATTCTATAACTCTGGTACTGATATTTTAGTGGTGATTTTAGGATTTATAGCACGCTACTTTAACTTACTGAAGTCTATCTTCGTGTGACATGAGATGATTTATGTATATTATAAGAACTCATAATAGCATACTTCTATTTCTCTAATATATTTTTCTGTTTTGTTCTATTGTCATATATTTCACTTTTGCATGTGTTATAAACAGCAATGTACATTATTATCTTGTTTAAGCATTGTTATCTGAGTTATAAAACTAAAATTTTAATAAGAAGAAAAATGTCAAGTGTTTATTAATACAATTATCATTTTTGGTGCTCTAATTCCATTGGTTTGATGCATTTTTACATCTGATACATCTGATATCATTATTGCTTCTACCTGAAGAACTTTTAACTTTCATGTAGTATGCAGGTGATAGATTATTTTAGCTTTTTTATGTTTAAAATGGCTATATTTTACCTGAATTTTTGAAAGAAATTTTTACTAGGTACAGAAAATCTAGTTTTATTTTTTTTTCTCCTAGAATTTTAAATATGCTCTCCCAACTATCCTCTTGTTTATATATTTTCTTGTTTATATATTTTTCTAAAATGAAACCTCTCATTCTTATTTCTGTTCCTTTCTATTAAATATATCTTTTTTTCTCTACTTTTAAGATTTTCTGTTGACTACTAGTTTTGATCCATTTGATTATAATTATTTTCTCCATATTGTTTGTGCTTGGAATTCAAAGAGCTTGTTGAATCAATGAAATTATAGCTTTAATTAATGTGGACATTTTAGCCATTTTTTTCTTCAAATGTATTGTTTTTTCCTGCTCTCTTTTCTCTCTCTTCTCCTTGAATGTCTCCAATAACGTGTATTATTTCACTCGAATTTGTCCAATTATGTTTCTGTACCCTTATCCTCCTTTCTCTAGATTCCCTTTTCTCCATAGTTCATTTCTGACCATTACTCTTATTATGTCTTCAAATTAACAAGTCTTTTCTGCAGAGTCCAATCTGTCACATCTGCCATTAATTCTACCTAGAGTAGCTTTAAAAAAAAAAAAAAATCCTAGCGATTACAGTTTTCATCTGTAGATCTTTGACACAGAATTCAATTTCTATTATAGTTATAAAGATCTATGTTGAAACTTCTTAACGCCTTTCAAAGATCCCAGAGGAACTGTAAGACAAAAGACTAGTTTCCTTGGATGTACAACAAATCAATAGTTAACTCCTTAGCAATCAGTATTTAGTTCTTATTGTATTGACTAATTATTTGATCAACATATATTTATATATGTATACACACACATGTGTGTGTATGTCTATACTCTTATATATATATTGTGTGTATATAATTTATTTCAAGTACTAATGTGATCCTTATACATTAGATACTAATAAAAAATATGTTTTTGGTTTGTAATAAAAGTGTATAAAATATAATTTTCTTTGCTTTATGAATGATATGTCAAATTCAAGCCAAAGAGCAAGACTCTATTTACTTGAAATAATATACAATCATTGGTGTACATTTTCCATAAGGCACAAAATGTGTCAAATCTATTATAAAATATGTATATGTGTACATTTTTTGTCAGTACATGTTTGCCTTCCACCTTGAGGGTCCAATGCTGTTATCAGGGGAAGATTTTATATTTATTTCTTTTTGGATTCTAATATTTCTAATAATTTCCACATTGATTCCATGTTGATTTTTAAAGTCCTGCTTTTGGGTATTTCTAGGACCCTATCTCTGCACATACTTGTTTTCCAATTTAGAGCTTATTCAATCTTGTTGAATCAATCTCTCTTTTTAACTCTCCTTTGGAAAACAGGTTTCAGTTGCATTGTTAATAATAATCAGAGAAGTTTTATTTCTAGTGACATGCTTCACAGAACTGTACCTGCTGCACAGTGCCATATTTTTCAGAGAAGGAAAAATAACGAAATATATATTAAGGCAAATATTGACTCTCAAGTTTGGCTCTGCTGGCATAAAATTTTTTGATTAATGTACCTAACAAGTTTGCAAACCCTACATGGATAGGAAGTGGAATAGGTGTGAAATCTTCCTACTATTATAATACACAACAGCAATTGTAGCATATTTGTGTAAGACTTTAAATTTCATTAAGATTGAATATTAATGCTTATGATGATTAACAAGGAATAAATTTTCAATGTGTAATTAAACTAGAGCATATTGCAAAAATATGAACATACATATGGCTACAGAATTCAATGAATATTTCAATGCTTAAACATTAGTTTCAGAAAAAAACCAGCTGTGCCAGGTATCATCAATTGAGTAGGTAATTTGTAATTAATTATAGACATATATAGTCAATGTTACTCATGCAAAGAACAAGCATTTCTTAGGTAATAAAGGAGGCAAATGTTAAATTATCTGTAACCATTAAAGACTATTCTTGTTGCCATATTGTGAATTAGTTTGATATGATAATCTGCTCTACATTTTATATATGAATCACTTTACAAAACTGGTAGTTTTGATTTGAAAACAAAAAGCACACTAACATGGGGGGGGAATGAATTTCTTTTGATTCACTTGTTAATATTTGAGCAACAGTTCCATGATAAAAACTTTGCCAAAGGCATTTTGTTCATTTTACTAAGATGCTGAGCTTTTTGGTGAGAAAGAGGTAAAGATAATATCCAGGTGGGGTTACCTGGGTGGCTTAGTCAGTTAAGTGTCTGACTCTTGATTTTGGCTCAGCTTACGGTCTTAGGATCATGAGAATGAGCTCCGCATCAGTCTCCATGCTCAGTTTAAGATTCTCTCTCTCCCTCTCCTTCTGTCTCAAAAAAAACAACAAAAAAAGATAATATCCAAGTCAATTATTTATTTTCTGTAGTTACAAACCATGTTTTAAGTAATGTGTGTATGTCTTATTTATCCTCGTTTGAAAAACTTTCTTTTTCCATGGCCTGTGCATTATTTTTTTTAAAGATTTTATTTATTTATTGATAGATAGAGATATAGTGAGAGCGGGAACACAAACAGGGAGAGTGGGAGAGGGAGATGCAGGCTTCCCGCGGAGCTGGGAACCCGATGCGGGGCTCCATCCCGATCATGACCTGAGCCGAAGGCAGACGCTTAACGACTGAGCCACCCAGGCGCCCCTGGCCTGTGCATTATGATTATCTAATACAATCCTTGTATATATCAAGGTTACACTCAAATCATTGATTTACTCTCCTTTTACCTTGCTAACTTATTGTAAATGCCTGGCTATATTGTCACATAAGACTATATCTAAGGAAATGAAAAGTTAATGGTTTTTCTGGTTCTATTATTTCAGATTTAAGATTATGTGTTTGATGCTGATTTAGTGCATCTGCACTTGTGAATTTATTAATTTAATCATCCCACGGATTTAAATAAATTCTTGTATATTTGTGGCTCTGAATTAGAAAACATAAATGTTTAAATTCCTCAAGTATCTCTGGATAAAACAAATATTTCCATTTATATATTTAAAGTTGACATTGTTATTTAAATACATTATTTGTTTTGAATGCAATGTATTTTCATAAACAACAAAATTAAAAAATGTGTCTGGTGGGGAGCCTGGGTGCCTCAGTCAGTTAAGTAGATGCTTCGGCTCAGGTCATGGTCCCAGGGTCCTGGGATCAAGCCCCACATCTGCTCCCTGCTCAGCGGGGAGTCTGCTTCTCAGTCTCCCTCTGCTGCTTTCCCTGCTTGTGCTCTCTCTCATTCATTCTCCCACTCTCTGTCAAATAAATATATAAAATCCTTTTTAAAAATGTGTCTGGTACCAATTGTTGGGAACTGTGTGTTGTGCTTAGTATTGTTTTAACTTTTGTTTATAACTGCATTTGAATTTTGGTTTTAGAAAGGACTCTGTATATTCAAAGTTTGATTTGACTTCATTTTTCTTTGGATTGTATGCATTATCTGACTGAAAGTATATGTTAATTATAATTAAAATTCTTATATATATGTGGCATAATTGCCACTTGCCACTTAGTACAGTCTGAAAAACAAATACTTCAAATAATATTTTTTTCAGTTTTTATATAGTTTTAAAATAAAATAATATCAAAATTTGTGCAGAAAATTATATAGGGATCAGATAGTATAACTTAGGTGCTACTTGGCTGATTACTACTTCCACATCTACACTTGAAAATCCATATATGATCTGGTATCTCCCAATTCCACTATTCAAATTAAATAGACCAGTAGATATACCTTGCAAGAAATAGCTAAAGAAGTTCTTTAGAGAGAAAAAAATGATATAGATCATAAACATTGATCCACATAAAGAAAGGAAGAGCATCAGGGAAGGAATAGTGACTTTTACTTTTCTTAAATTAATTGATTTAAATCTATTTTTTCAAAATTATATTTCAAAATAATATTTCTGATGGCTGAATAATATTCCATTGTATATCTGTACCACATCTTCTTTATCCATTCATCTGTTGAAGGGTATTTTGGTTCCTTCCACAGTTTGGCTATAGTGGACATGGCTGCCTTGAACATTGGGGTGCATGTGCCCCTTCTTTTCACTACCTTCATATCTTTGGAGAAAATACCTAGTAGTGCAATTGCTGGGTCGTAGGGTAGCTCTTTTTTTAACATCTTGAGGAATCTCCATACTGTTTTCCAGAGTGGCTGTACCAGCTTGCATTCCCACCAACAGTGTAAGAGGGTTCCCACTTCTCCACATCCTCACCAACATTTGTTGTTTCCTGTTTTGTTAATTTTTGTCTTTATAACTGGTGTGAGGCGGTATTTTATTGTGGTTTTGATTTGTATTTCCCTGATGGCCAGTGATGTGGAGCATTTTTTCATGTGTCTGTTAGCCATTTGTATGTCTTCTTTGGAGAAGTGTCTCTTCATGACTTCTGCCCATTTTTTGACTGGGTAATTTGTTTTTTGAGTGTTGAGTTTGAGAAGTTCTTTATAGATATAGGATATTAGCCCTTTATCTGTAGTGTCATTTGCAAATATCTTCTCCCATTCTGTTGGTTGCCTCTTAGTTGTGTTGACTGTTTCCTTTGCTGTGCAGAAGCTTTTTATCTTGAGGAAGTCCCAAAAGTTCATTTTTGCTTTTGTTTCCCTTGCCTTGGAGACGTCTCCCTTGGAGACGTGTCTTGAAAGAAGTTGTTGTGGCCATTGTCGAAGAGGTTTCTGCCTATGTTCTTCTCTAGGATTTTGATGGATTCCTGTCTCACATTGAGGTCTTTCATCCATTTTGAGTTTATCTTTGTGTATGGTGTAATTGAATGGTCAAGTTTCATTCTTCTATATATAACTGTCCAATTTTCCCAGCACTATTTAATTCTTCCCCAGGGTGAATTTTTGCAGCCAGTGGCCTTAAAGCCATGGGGAAAGATGACTGAACGCCAGATGATTGGATGCTATCTCTCATGATTCTATAAAGCACCCCATGACCCAATTTTATAAATCTCCCTCAGCATTGTAAATCTCAGAGCTTTTGCTGTTTCTTTGAGAAGGGATCCTCTAACATGTGTCCTGGGGCACCTGAGTGGCTCAGTTGGTTAATCGTCTGAATCTTGGTTTCAGCTCAAGTCATGATCTCATGGACTGGGAGATCGAGCCCCGAGTTGGGTTCTGCACTCAGCATGGAGTCTGCTTGGGATTCTCTCTCTCCATCTGCCCCTCTCCCTGCTCACATGTGGGCATTTTCTCTCTAAAATAAGTAAAAAAATCTTTAAAAAATATATTATGTCCTAGATTTGTTGGGATTGAGTGTTCTTATGTTTAATTATATTATTGTAAGTCAGTTTCTACTATTTTTCTCTATTTCCAAGAAAGCTCTCAAATATTTTGTCTACTTATAGCACACTTGTCATTTCCCTACTTTCTTATGCATTTATTTGGTTTCCTGTTTTAGTATCTAATTTTAGTTAATTCTGGTTGCAGAGTAGATAAACTCATGTAATCATGCATGCCACATGAACTGGAAGACCCTGGATGTTTAATTTTATTATAAGTGGAATACAAATACATAAGCTCACAAGGCATAGCATATAGCCCCCCAAAATGATATGATTCACAGATCTTTTTAGTCTATGTAAATGATGTAATAATAAGAAAGTGAATAAACATTAATAAATTTGTAATAAGTGCTAATAAATTTGTAGAAATTCAAAGCATTAATAAGTTTGTTGAAGCAATATGTGTGTATGCCAATTAATGAAATTCTCATTATGAGATGATCCTCATGTATTTTGATATTAAAATGATTTTTTTATATAAAACGTAGGTGGAGAAACAATAGAACATAATTTTTATGGAGAGAAATTTTGGACCTACATTTATTAAAATAAAAAATTGAAACAATTTGATTTCTGGGGAAAATGGCAAAATAGGAGTGTCCTAAGATCACCTTGTTCCATCAATACAACTTCATAACAGCCACCCTGGTGTAAGTAACCCAGAAAACAACCCGAAGCCTAGCAGAAGAAACTCTCTGTAACTAAATATATAGAAGAAGCTACATTGAAGAAGGTAGGAAGGGTGGAAATGTGGTGACTAAGGAGTGAGGGAGTGGCTCAGAGAGGAAAGAGAAACAGATTCTCCTACCAGGGAGTCCACATGGAGGACAAATCCCTATAACATTTGGCTTTGAAAACCAGAGGCCCGAATTTTGCAAGTTCTTACAATGAGTGGGGCTTAAAACATGGAACTTTAAAAATCAGTAGGCTTGGCTCTGGGAGAGCTTGCAGGGTGATAGGAAGTGGAGTCCCTGCCATTAGAGAGAAGGCACAAGAAATAGCCCCAGGGTTATACAGCACAGCAGCAGCAGTTTGAAAAACACCTGGGATTTACAGGAGAGAGTTTTTTTTTTTTTTTTTTTTTTTTTACTAATCTCAGAGCCTGTGCTGGAGCAGCAGGGAATGTTGGAAAACTTCCCCAAGAATAAAGGAGTTGGCAGGTGCCATTTCCCTCCTGCATCCCCCAGCATAAACACACAGACATCTCTGTGAACCAGCAAGGCAATGACACTTCCCACATAAGTTGTTAACAGTGTACTCTGCCCAGGCATCCTACAGACACACTTTCTCCAGCCAGGTCTCAGTGTCAGGTACCCCCTTCCCCTACACACACAGCAGACTCATGCAAACCTTGCTAACACTGTGTTCCCCTGAACTTCTGAGTTACTGCACCTCTGGTGATTCAACGTAAGCCCAAGGTGACTCCAGACTGGTCCACTAACAACACAGGGATCAAACCCTGCCCATAATAGGCAAAGAGAGCCATTTCAGACTAATGGACTAAAGTCAAAAGTGGCTCTGTCACAACAGTAGGGCACATGAAACACATATAAGAGATACCCCTGAAGTGCCAGGTTCTGGTGAATAAGGGACCTTATGCTACAGAGTACTACAGGGCCTCTTTTTCTTAAGGCCACTACTTTCAGGAGCAGATGTAGCTGACTTTCCTAACACATAAAAACAGACACAGAGCGTGAGACAAATGAGAAGACAGAGGAATATGTCCCAAATAAAAGAACAGGACGAAATAATAGCAAGAGACCTAAACAAAACAGAGATAAGTAATGTGCCTGAAAGGGATTTTTTCAAAAGATTTATTTATTTATTTTAGTGAATGGGAGAGAGAGAGAGTGAGTGCATGAGCGGGGTGGGGGGGAAGGAGAGGGAGAGAGAGAATCCTCAAGCAGACTCCCCACTGAGCACAAAGCCCAAAGCAGGGCTCTATCCCAGGCCTTTGTGATCATGACCCGAGCCACAATCCAGAGTTGGCTGCTTAAACACCTGAACCACCCAGGTGCCCCCCCGATAAGGGAATTTAAAGTGGTGCTCTTAAAGATACTCAATGGACCTGGGAAAACAGTGGAGGACCTTGGCAAGACCCTTAACAAAGAAGTAGAAACCATAAAAAAAGAACCAATCAAAGATGAAGAACTCAATAAATGGAATTAAAAATACCCTAGATGGAATAAATAGACTAAAAGAAGCCAAAGAACAGAGCAGTGACCTGGAGGATAGTGTAATGCAAAGTAATCAAGCTGAACAGGAGAGAGAAAAATTAAAAATAAAAAATGAGAATAGAATTAGGGAACACAATGACACCATCAAGCACAATAACATTCACATTATAGGGATCCAGAAGAAGAGAAAGAAAAGGGGGAAGAAAATTTATTTGAAGAAATAATAGCTGAAAAATTCCAGAATCTGGAGAAGAAAACAGAAATCTAGATCCAGATGCACAGAGAGTTCCCAACAAAATTAATTCAAGGAGGGTCACACCAAGCACATAGTAATTAAAATGACAGAAAGTTGTGATAAAGAGAGCACTTTAAAAGCAGCAAGAGAAAAGAAAAAAATGTTACATACAAGGAAAACCCCATAAGGCCATCAGGTGATTTTTCAGTACAAACTTTGCTGGCTACGGGAAATGGCATGATATATTGTCAGGGCTGAAAGAAAACAAAACAAAACAAACAAACAAAAAAACCCTGCGGCCAAGAATACCCTATCCAGAAAGAATATCACTCAGAATAGAAGGAAAGATGAGTTTCCCAGACAAACAAAAGTTCAAGGAATTCATCACCTCTAAGCTGGGCCTATAAGAAATGTTAAACGGGACTCTTTCAGTGGAAAGGAAACCCATAAGCAGGAGTAAGAAAAGTAGGAAACGCAAAAGTAGTAAAATAGGTATATTTATAAAGACTAGTCAAAAGTTTCACCAAATAAAAGGATGCAAAGCATGACACCATTTACCTAAAACATGGAGGTGGGGGAGAGGAGTAAAGAATGAGTTCAACTCTGAAAAACAAACTGAGGGTTCTGGAGGGGAGGAGGGGAGGGGGATGGGTTAGCCTGGTGATGGGTATTAAAGAGGGCACATTCTGCGTGGAGCACTGGGTGTTATGAACAAACAATGAACCATGGAACACTACATCAAAAACTAATGATGTAACATATGGTGATTAACATAACAATAAAAACATTAAAAAAAGAATGAGTTCAAATTTAAGCAATTATCAGCTTATTATAAACTGTTATATACAGAATATGTTATATACAAACCTAATGGTAACCACAAATCAAAAACCAGTAACAGATACGCAAAAAATAAAGGGAAAAGAATCCAGGTATATCAGTAAAGAAAGCCAACAAACTGAGAATTTGATTTCAGACTGATTACCAGCAATGAAATTGAATCAGTAATCAAAAAACTCCCAAAAACAAAAGTCTAGGACCAGACAGCCTCACAGATGAATTCTATCGAACATTTATTTTTTTTTTAAAGATTTTATTTATTTAATTGACAGAGAGAGAGAGAGACAGAGAGAGAGGGAACACAAGCAGGGGGAGTGGGAGAGGGAGAAGCAGGCTTCCTGCCGAGCAGGGAGCCCGATGCGGGGCTCGATCCCAGGACCCTGGGATCATGACCTGAGCCGAAGGCAGTCGCTTAACCAACTGAGCCACCCAGGCGCCCCTCTACTGAACATTTAAAGAAGAGTTAATACTTATTCTTCTCAAACTGGTCCAAAAAATAGAAAAGGAAGGAAAGATTTCAAACTCATTCTATGAGGCCATCATTACTCTGATACCAAAAGTAGATAAAGACAGTACTGATATATAATAAATAAATAAATAAATAAATAACAAATGAATAAAACAAACTGCAGGCCAAAATCTCTGATGAACTATGATGAACATAGTTGCAAAATTCCACAACAAAATATTAGCAAACCAAATCCAAAAATACATTAAAAACAAATAACTCACCACAATCAAGTGGCATTTAATCCTGGGATGCAAGGGTGGTTCAATATTCAAAACTCCATCAACATGATACATCACATCAATAAGAGAAGCGTAAAAACATATGATCATTTCAATAGATGCAAAAAGAAGTGTTTTTGAAGAAAAGAGGACACTGGTCAAAAAGGTAAAATAAGTGTCAGATTCTGCATGATTATAAAAAAATTTGTGCTATACTATTTGGTTAACTGAAATCTTTCTTTAAAACAGTACCTCATTGGATTACATATATATATATATATGTGTGTGTGTGTGTGTGTGTGTATATATATAATTTTTGATTTTTTTTCTTTTTGATTTTTCTGATTTATAAATGGCTCAAAAATGCAGAAAAATATTATTGGAAATTTATAATTAGAAAATCTTGGCCAATAGTCAGGAAATTAGTCTGTGTAAGAAAGAACTATTTCATATCTCACTGACACAGCTCTGTGATTATCTGTAGAGATACCAGAAGCCAGTCACTGACTCTTGGTCGAGATAAGGATGTGATAGGCTACTAGTGATTTACAATGTGCTACTTAAATTTTGAAACCTCTCTGGAGATACTTTGAGGCCAGACTATCTATTTATTTTTGAAATATGCAGATGGATTGCAAGTCCAAACCAGTATTATCCAGTGTCTGAATTGTTAGAGTTTCCCATACAAAAATTTTCCTGCTTCTGTTGTTGCTTTCCTTTATTCTTTGTTAAGCACAGCAACATATGTGCCATAATATAACATTGCTCTGCTCAAAACCCTCCAGTGATTTCCCATCCCACTCAGGAAAACCAGATTTTTGCAAGGGTCTGCAAAGACCCTATATTACCTGCCTCTGATTCCCTCTCTTACTTCAGCTCTCCCTGTTCTCTTGATTGGACAGGTGCTTTTGGTGACACTGGCTTGCTCACAGTTCCTGGAACAAGCCAGTGTGCCCCATTTCAAGGTCTTTAAACTTGCTATTTCCTCAGTCTGGAATGTTCTTCCTCCAAACAAAAGCAAGGCTCACCCCCTCACTTCCCTCCCATCTTTATTCACCATTTGCAAGTTGGGCCTTCTGGTCACTGGATCTAAAATAACAATTGCATCACCTCTGACAACACATATTTATCCCTCTTGTATTATTAAACATAACATTACTACTATCTAGTTTATATTTATTTATTTAACTTATTTATTTTGTCTTCTTCAGGTAGGCAAGGACTTTTGTCTCTTTTGTTTACTATTGTATCTGGGATGAAAACAGTACCTTGCTCATTGTAGGAGTGCAAGATAGAGTCAATTTATAGGGCTGCAATTGATGTCTCTGGGTCTCCTGGATATCTGGCTATAATTTGTGGTTCAGATAAGAATGATGAGCTTTATCATGTGCTGTTTAAAGTCCAAAACACCCTGAGAAGAATTGGTTCACTAATAGTTTTTCTTCTTGCTGTTTGTTTGTTTTGTTTTGGTTTCGTTTTGTTTACTAATAGTTTTAAACTAGCTTTGGCTTCACCACATGACCAAAGGAGCATGAATATTTCCACCTGGAACTTCTTCTTGAGACTTCCTAGAGCCCAATTGTATAGATCTTGATGGTCAAGGTCAGAATAAGAATGCTGGTGATTTATGACTGGCTGATTTATGAGACTCCTTAACATTTACCAGCACCTTCTTTCTCTATTTCTTATATTTTGCCTTTAAAAAAAAAAAAAAAAACACCTTCCATGAGTATGCTTTTTAGATCTGGTATTTTTAAATGTCCAATCTCCTGAAATTTTGTGGAGATGCTCAATACATATTTCTTGAATGACGAAATGAGTGAATAATAAAAGTCCACCCAGTTCTACTTCACGCATATTAAGATTTTGAAATATACCACAGCACAACCTTCAAAAATATGGGTCACCAGGATTATGTAACCATTCTCTTCATGTGTGTCCAAAAATCCTCTGAATAATATTGCTTAGAGTAAATCTAAAATCACTGTTAAATCAGGATAAAAGCAAGAGTACCATAGAGATTTAAACTTCATTTTTTTGATTTATTTTTAATTTAAATTTAAATTTTTTAATTTAATTTAAATTTAATTAACTGATAATTGAATTTGTGTTATTGGTAGAGGTCATTGATTCATCAGTCTTATATAATGCCCAGTGCTTATTACATTATGTGCCCTCCCTAATGTCTATCACCCAGTTACCGCATTCCCCACATCCCTCCCCTCAAGCAGCCCTCAGCTTGTTTTCTATGAATAAGAGTCTCTTATGGTTTGTTTTCCTCTCTGATTTCATCTTGTTTTATTTTTTCCTCTCTTCCCCTATGATCCTCTGTTTTGTTTCTTAAATTCCACATATCAGTGAGATCATATAATTGTCTTTTTCTGATTTACTTATTTTGTTTAGCATAATACCCCCTACTTCCATCCATGTTGTTAGCAAATGGCAAGATTTCATTTTTTTGATGGCTGAGTAGTATTCCATTGTGTGTGTGTGTGTGTGTGTGTGTGTGTGTGTGTGTGTGTATACACACATAGTATCTTCTTTATCCATTTATCTATCGATGTACATCTGGGCTCTTTCCATAGTTTGGCTATTGTGGACATTGATGCTATAAACATTGGGGTACAGGTGCCCCTTCAGATCATTACATTTGTATCCTTGGGTTAAATACCCCATATTGCAACTGCTGGGTCATAGGGTAGCTCTATTTTCAACTTTTTGAAGAACCTCCATACTTTTTTCCAGAGTGGCTGCCCCAGCTTGCATTCCTACCAACAGTGTAAGAGGGTTCGCCTTTCTCTGCATCCTCACCAACATCTGTCGTTTCCTGACTTGTTCATTTTAGTCATTCTGACTGGTGTAAAGTGGTATCTCATTGTGGTTTTGATTTGTATCCTTGATGCTAAGGATTTTGAGCATTTTTTCATGTATCTGTGGCCATTTGTATGTCTTCTTTGGAGAAATGTCTGTTCATGTGTCTGTCCATTATTTGATTGGATTATTTATTCTTTGGGTGTTGAGTTTGATAAGTTCTTTATAGATTTTGGATACTAGCCCTTTATCTGATATGTCATTTGCAAATATCCTCTCCCATTCTATTGATTGTCTTTTGGTCTTGTTGACTGTTTCCTCTGTGGTGTAAAAACTTTTTATCTTGATGAAGTCCCAGTAGTTCTTTTTTCAATTTGTTTCCCTTGCCTTTGTAGATGTGTCTAGCAAGAAATTGCTGTGGCTGAGGTCACAGAGGTTGCTGCCTATGTTCTCCTCTAGGACTTGGATGGATTCCCATCTCACATTTAGGTCTTTCATCCACTTTGAGTCTATTTATGTGTATGGTGTAAGGAAATGGTCCAGTTTCATTCTTCTGTATGTGGCTGTCCAATTTACCAACATCATTTTTTGAAGAGACTGTCCTTTTTCCATTGGATATCCTTTCTTGCTTTGTTGAAGATTAGTTAACCATAGAGATGAGGGTCCATTTATGGGTTCTCTATTCTGTTTCATTGATCCATATGTATGTTTTTGTGCCAGTACCACACTGTCTTGATTACAGCTTTTTAATAGAGCTTGAAGTCCAGAATTGTGATGCCACGAGTTTTGGTTTTCTTTTCAACATTCCTTTGGCTATTCAGGGTCTTTTCTGGTTCCATACAAATTTTAAGATTATTTGTTCCAGCTCGGTGAAAAAAAGTTGATGGTATTTTAATACTGATTGCATTGGATGTGTAGATTGCTCTAGATAGCATAGACATTTTAACAATATTTTCTTCCAATCCATGAATGGAATGTTTTTTTTTTTTATTTCTTTGTGTCTTCCTCAATTTCTTTCATGAGTGTTCTGTAGTTTTCTGAGTACAGATCCTTTGCCTCGTTGGTTAGGTTTATTCCTAGGTATCTTATGGTTTTGGGTGCAATCGTAAATGGGATCGACTCCTTAATTTCTCCTTCTTCCAGCTCATTGTTAGTGTATAGAAATGAAACTGATTTCTGTGCACTGATTTTATATCCTGCCACTGCTGAATTCCCAGCCTTAGCAATCAGACAACAAAAAGAAATAAAAGTCATCCAAATCGGCAACAAAGTCAAACTCTCACTCTTAGCAGATGATATGATACTCTATGTGGAAAACCCAAAAGGCTCCACCCTAAAATTACTAGAACTCATACAGGAATTCCATTGTGTGTGTGTGTGTGTATATATATATATATATATATATATATATATATATATATATAATAGAATATTATTCAGCCATAAACAGAATGAAATCTTGACATTTACAACGACATGGATAGAGCTTAGAAAGTACCATGCTAAGTGAAATAAGTCAGTCACAGTGAGATAAATATCTTATGATTTCCTTCCTATGTGGAATTTAAGAAACAAAATTAGCAGAGGGGTAAAAAGAGAGA
Source organism: Callorhinus ursinus (assembly GCF_003265705.2). Lineage (NCBI taxonomy): Eukaryota > Metazoa > Chordata > Mammalia > Carnivora > Otariidae > Callorhinus > Callorhinus ursinus. The sequence continues at coordinate 74,518,815 of NW_027397065.1, read as the reverse complement.
GAGAGATAGGCAAACCCAGAAATAGACTCTTAACTATAGAGAACAAACTGATGGTTACCAGAGGGGAGGTGGGTGGGTGGGGGGGAATGGGTTGGATAGGTGATGGAGATTAAGGAGTGCACTTGCTGTGATGAACACCTGGTGTTGTATGTAAGTGTTGAATCCTGTGTTGTGCACCTGAAGCTAATATTACACTGTATGTTAACTAACTGGAATTTAAATAAAAAAACTTTTTAAAAATCTCTAAAAGTCTTATTTCATGCTGATTCTAAAGTGTCTGGTCATGAATATATTGAGTGTATGTTCTATATTTGTAAATATTTTGTGTTTTTCTCTTTATTTTTTAGCTGAATGCATGCACTTTTTATTAATTCATCTGTTTTTTAAAGATTTTATTTATTTATTTGACAGAGAGAGAGAGAGAAAGTGAGAGCACAAGCAGGGGGAGCAGCAGAGGGAAAGGGAGAAGGAGGCTTCCCACTGAGCAGGGAGCCTGATGTGGGGCTAGATCCCAAGACCATGGGATCATGACCTGAGCTGAAGGCAGACCTTGACCGACTCAGCCACCCAGGCACCCTTTAATTTATCTATTTTTAAAATATTTTATTTATTTATTTATTTGAGAGAGAAAATGAGATAGAGAGAGCATGAGAGGGGGAAGGGTCAGAGGGAGAAGCAGACTCCCTTTTCAGCAGGGAGCCTGATGCGGTACTCGATCCCGGGACTCCAGGATCATGACCTGAGCCGAAGGCAGTCGCTTAGCCAACTGAGCCACCCAGGCGCCCTAATTTATCTATTTTTATATCATTGTATATCAAGAAGTCTTTTTCCCACTTTCTGTATATTCCCAGGCTTAATTCAAAGGGAGGATATTTTAACCCTCAGTATCCACGGGGAGATTTCTTTGTGTGTTTGTGTGTATTCGTGGGAGGATAAGAAATATATATATATATATATATATATATATATATGGAATCAGCTTATAAAATACATTAACAAACACCTACATTTTTACAAACTGATGGACGTTAGGTTTTGTTAATGTATTTTATAAGCTGATTCCTTACTTAATGTCTGTGTACATTCCATTGTACATTTTTGATGCCTAATGATATGACTGCATATCAAAGACCTGAGAAAGTACCAAGAAAAGATTACCTGTCTCCATATAACAATGTCATGTTGATAGAGAAATATGTATACATAAGCCTGTTTATTACTTAAAAGGAAGAAATGCAATAACATGTTCCATGTCCCATAACATGATCCTGCTCAGTAATAAAGTATTAGGAGGAAATCCGAGCAGAGTTAAACAAGAGTTCGGCCCTACAAAACAGGGGGAAAGGAGGGTTATCAACATGTTAAGGTATTAATGGGTAGTTTTGTATAATATATAGGTATCCTGTAATTATTTGCATAGGGATCTTATAATGAAATAGAACAGTGTATGACCTTATAAGAGTACTTCAATTTTTTCACCTTTTCTCCAATATGAACTTGAACTTTTAAAACAGGGTAACATTAAATGAATATATTATTGCCTGATATGATTTCATTTTGTTCTTCCTTCAGTGCTTCTGTAAAACCAGTGTATCCCTTTGGGCCTTTTCAAAGGTAGCATACTCCTTTAATGAGGATATCGACAAGAATATAAACAATGTCTACCTCCTTCATGTTATTGTTAAACAGATTTTTGTTACCCGTTAGTGAGGCAGAAAACCAAGCTACTATATTACACCTAGAATTTTTTTTTAAATAAGGACATAGAACATAACAGAATAGAATAGAATATAACCCAGTAAAACAAAGTATGATAGAACAGTGAAATAGACGATAAAACACCATAGGGTTTACTCCACATCTTTGTAAGAACTGCACATATTACAACAAGTTCTGCAGGAAATTGAGAAGTATGGAGTGTAGAGACAACAGGGGATGATGTAACAAATTTGTCCCGTGGCATTTTATATTATCGGGTTTATGATGGTTAATATGTGAGGTCAGCCTAGACCCTCCAGCTCTGGCCTATCCACCAGATAAAGGTGGCTGCTCGTGGCAACCTATGTGATTCCGGCAGAACAGTCTCCCAGACAATGCACAAAAATTTGGAAAATAAAATAAAATATTGGGAAGATTTTACTTATGGTACTAAATATGCTTTATAGAGAAAAAAATTACACATATATTTGCAATTCCATTGAAACTTTTTATTTTGTTTTCAAGCAGGCTAAGGATGAAAGTTCTACTTTACCTAAAGTGGCCATGGTAAATAGTATTAATAACAATATACTCTTTCTAATTATCAATGGAAATTTTTCTTATAGCATAATCTGATTTGATTATGTATAATTATTATAATCAACCTTTGTTATTGAAAAACCAGACCGTAAAATCTTTTTCTGTAGGAAGCAATTTTATCCTCAACATTAACTCAGATTTTTTAAAAATCAGATCGGTATTTCTTTTCTTTTTTTTAAAAGGATTTTATTTATTTGAGAGGATTGAGAGAGAGAGAGAGAGAGAGAGCACAAGTGGGGAGTGGGGCAGAGGGATGTGGGGCTGGATCCCAGGACCTTGAGATCATGACCTGAGCCTAAGGCAGTCACTTAACTGACTGAGCCACCCAGGAACCCCTAGATCATTATTTCTTCAGTATTTCAATATTTTCTCCTGGAAATAATAATTAATATTTTTAGATGGAAAAGTGAAATAAGAGTAAGCTTAAACTTGTATTATTCTATCATCGTTAGTATTTTTTTTTTCACAACACTGTAGAATATCTAGTAACTAGGGCAATTACTTTCAAATCTTACTTTCTATGGCAATAATGTGTGTTTTTTTTGTTTTGTTTTTTGTTTTTTTTTTTTTACTTTTTGAGCTCTTTAGTGTACTCAATATGTTGGAAAATATCACTTTTCTCCACATAATTTTAAATTTAGCTTGCTAAGTATTCTGAAAATACCAGATGGAAACATGACAGAAGAACTCTGGTACCAGCTGGAAGGAGCTTATATTGGCCAAATTTGGGACAATTTGAACATCAAAAAGAATAATGATATTAATGGATTATAACACACTGAATAAAATTTAAAACATGAATTTTGTAAAAAATAATAATTATATATTTTCCTCTAAACATACTGAATAAGTTTTGATTCAGAATAATTGATGTCTAAATTTAGAATAGCAGGTAGTGCATCAAATGAATGAGTTCCTATCAGTAATACACTCTATATGTGACTATTTACTTAACATATATATAATCTGTCACCTAACTGAAAATTTTACTAGTTTATAAAGTTAAAACAATGCATATCTTCTGGAATAATAAAAAACAATATACAAAACCACAGACACAAAGTATTCATTGCCTACTCTAAATACATAATGGTTGCTTGTATGCAACTGATAAAAATTCACATACAAACAGGTAAGTTGGTAAGCATATATCAATAAACATATAATAGTTGCTGAAAGAAAATTTTTGATGAATAGTATTTTATTCTAAGCAACAAGAACTGGTGATTAGCGGTTAAAGACAGATTGCTGGGTTCAGTTTTGGTGTTTCTATACACAAATGTATGAGCTTCGTGATTCATCTATAAAATAGGGATGATTATTGTAGCTAAATCAAAGCGATCTGTGAAGAATACACCCTTCCAAACTTATGGCAGGGCCTACTATGTGATAAATCCTCGGTAATCACTCAAGAGTCAAACGAACCTAATAATAAATCATCTTTGTATGTACCAGACACCATGATAAATCTTTACACAATTCAATATATTTAATCTTTATCCTCACCTCTATTTACTATCAAAGGGACTCTTTCCGTTTTAAGTGTAAGAGAAGTAATATATTCTTCCTAAATTTTACTTAATGACTACCTGGGTCACCTGGGGCCCAAGCTCATATGTGTATAATGGCAAACTTTGAATCCTAAAGACTATAAAATTTTTCTAAGTGTGTGGGTTTGGGTACAGTTTTGAATATGACAACTTTGGGTTGCTCATGGGATAGCCAAGTATTGACAGGGTCATCCTAACTGTAAATTGTGAAACAAATTGCCTTACATTTTTTTCTAGAAGTTCTCCAAAGACTATATCCCATTTCCTAAAATTATCAGATAATTTCTTCACCTTATTTACATATAAGATTAGTTGGCATTTGGCCATTTGGGGCCAGGGTTACTGAATATGGGACTTTTGTTTTTTGTGGGTTTTGTTGGGTTGTTTCTTTAAGCACAATAAACACAAGAGTATATGTGTGTTGCCAGCTGCAAGCCTGAAAAATTGATGTGATAACTAAAACTGTAAAATATAGCTTTTAATTTGTTCTTATGGTCTGTTGAGCAAGATATTCATTCACAACAAACGCCCATCTGTCCTTACCTAAAGTTTCTTTAGCTACCTACAGTTATTGCACAAGATTCAGCAAGACATAAATCATTGTTTTACTCTATAGGGATTTAAATGCATATACTTAAACAGAATCTTTATTCATACGTAAAGCTAAGTAATTACAGAGAGGAATTCTTTACAGTGATGACCTATGTAGGTGATATGAACAGAAATGACTAATTTCCTCATTCCAAAGAAACATGTTATATAGATGGTTAATAAGCTAAGGCATTAATTTGATTTCTAGGTCTTATATTAAAATGCATTTACTTTAAAATACACAGAATTATGTAATTTATAAATTTTGAAACTAAAGAAAGAATTTATAGAAAAGAATTAGAAATTGCTTTATTCTATGCTACCCTTTCAATCATAGCATTGATGTACTAGATTAGATTATCACTCTCTTTTGCTTTACTTCTTTGTAATAGTAAACCCCTTCATTGGAGGTATAATTTTTTTCAGTGACTCCAACTGTGGACAGAGTATCATTCTTTGTTCCATTGATGCTGGGCGTGTCAGTATGATTTGATTTTGACCAATGGAATGCTAATGTATATGGTGAGTTTAACATATGTTTGCACTTCTGCACTCTGTTGATCCATGGTGAGCATAGGATAACTCAGATAGCCACTGGTGATGCTCCTTCAACCCAGATCCCAAAATGAGACATGCAGAGTTGATCTGAACTATCTAGCCCATCAAGATAAGTCATACCACAACTGAACTTCAGGCCTGTGTGTGAAATAAAGTTTTTCTAGAAAAACTTTGAAATCTAACAGTAGGTTATTTTTTCCCAGCAAAAGTTATACAGATAATGTAACATGTGTTGCTTCTTAATTGTAAAATCTCACTTTCTCTATTATTTGGCTTATATATTCATCATGTTTTCAATGTTTTGCTCTTCTTTCTCTCTTTCATTGGCTAATTAGCTAACAACTTTCTCTGGACTACTACTTGGGAAAGATCTAACATTATTAGAGAATTTTGAAGATGAATATGTTTTTGGCAGCAATGAGTGTTAGTTGAGAGCAAACACAGGAAATAATGAAATAATAACTCATTTTAATATTTAACAAAATGTTAATAGTAATAACCTTTATTTTAGATGAGATTGCTTCCATAGTATCTAAAATACATTTCTGGGGTGCCTGGGTGGCATAGTCTATTGAGCATCCTACTATTGGTTTTGGCTCGGGTCATGATCTCAGGGTTCTGAGATCAAGCCCTGCATTGGGCTCGACACTCAGCATGGAGTCTTTTTAAGTCTTTTTAAGACTCTGCCTCTCCCACCCCGTGGATGCACTCTCTCTCTAAAATAAATGAATAAATCTTTAAAAATAAATAAATAACTAAAATAAAATACATTTCTGGTACCCTCTCATTAGAAATGGGTTACAATTCTTTCAATAATAACACATCAACCTTTCATCTGTTTCTGGAGGCATATGTTTGAATGAGGAATTCACCAATATATGAGATGCTATTTTAAGTTTTAATGAATACAGTTTTGTGCAACTTAGCTATCTCACAAGAGCAATAAATATTTAATCCAGTTGAAATAGGAAAGAACAAAAAGATCCATGTATTCCTTGGGGAAATATAAAATATAAATTGATATGAAGATAAACCTATTTTTATAGGTTAAAATTCTTCTTGTAAATGTACTTGGATTTATTTATCAGTTGTTTACAGTTTTGCTTAGAGAATCACTTAAATCAGCTGTAGTTCCAAGGAAAACAGTAATTATTTGATTGAAATGAATGAGATCCTGTGAGACTCTGAATACTTTCTAAATTTCTTTCCATGTCTATATTTGTGAGAAGTAGCATAACTTCAACAGAAGAGTAACTCTGCATAAATGGGTATGGTTTCAATGAATGACTAAAACTGGTCATCAGACATGCAGGGGCTCTTTTTCAAGGTCCATTGCTGCCTGCAGAATTAACTCACTTGGAATTTCAGGTTCTTATGTTGAAGCTTACTAGAGAAAAATACTTATACTATTTGATAATTAACAAATATATATATATATATATATACACTCATATTATTACCATTAATTATTATTATTATTTCCCTATATATTACTAAAAGCAAACATTTTGGAGTTCAGCTTCAAAGGAGTGATGGTAGTGATCACTCTCATTATCTAAATTAGGAACAATACCAGCAGTAGCAGTACTACAGTATCTTGCACTTAAACTCTTTGGGGATTTTCTTCAGTTTGGGGGGGAAAGTTAAAGCTTTTAAAATATCCTTTACAGTCAATTGTTTATATGATTTTGGTCAATTAATGCATTTATTTTACACATTAAATTTCTCCCACATTAATCCATTTTCTCACATCTGGTAACTATCTCCAGAAACAGTGATACATTTTCTCATGGAGAATTCTGATTTGTCACACCTAAACTTCTCTCCTTTGTAAACAATGCCTTTAGCATGTGTCACAGCCCAACTTCTATTTACCCTATTAGTTAGGTTCTTTTCACTATTTTCTCCATTTTGTTTTAAAATCTGACAACTAGGGTGCCTGGGTGGCTCAGATGGTTAAGCGTCTGCCTTCGGCTCAGGTCATGATCCCAGGGTCCTGGGATCGAGTTCTGCATCGGGCTCCCTGCTCCTTGGGAACCTGCTTCTCCCTCTGCTTCTCTCTCTCTCTCTCTCCTCCTCTCTCTCATGAATAAATAAATAAAATCTTTAAAAAAATAAAATAAAAAAATAAAATAAAATCTGACAACTAGAATTAGATGCTACTCATAGGCACACCATTTCCAGAGAGTGTAGGTCTTTTTCAAATAAGAAGTCAGTAAAAATGAAGACGGAGAAGAAGTCAGAGGATTGTTTTCAACTTTGAACATTCTCGTCTTAATGAGACTGAGGGTTATTTGAGTGGATTGAGTCATTCTCACATACTTATACCTGGAACACAAAGATGGTATTATTACAGAGTTGATAGGACTAATAGAAGAAATTTCCTTTTGAATTTTTAAGGGATATTTAAGAAACAAAACAAATGAGCAAAGGGAAAAAAAGAGAGAGGGAGAGAGAGAAATCATGAAACAGACTCTTAATTACAGAGAACAAACTGATGCTTACCAGAGTGGAGGGGGTGGGCAGATGTTTGAAGTAGGTGATAGGGATTAAGGAATGCAATTCTGATGAGCACTGGGTGATATATGGAATTCTTGAATCACTGTATTGTATACCTGAAATTAGTACAACACTGTAGGTTAACTATACTAGAATTAAAATAAAAACTTAAAAAAAATTGAAGCCAGTAGAAAAAACCCCCAAATTTTAAGGATTAATTTTTAAAATGAAATGGACTGAGACCCTAATTATTAAAAATGACTGTTAAATATTTTTAAAAGCATACTAATAATTAATTTATAAAGTAGAGATAATAATGAAACCAACTTTTCTATTCATAGCCCTAGTTTAATAAACAAGCAGGCTATTATCCTTAAGTTTGGAGCATTTTTTATATACACATTTATCAATTAACCAAAATGATCTATATTTCTTCAGGTGATTAAGTGCTGTAAAGAAATGATATTACTCCTAAATAATGTAATTCTCTTTGTGGCTTTTTGGGATGGATATTAGTAATATTTGATTCTTTAAAACATTACCATTGAAGCTTTTCCAAATCTCTACTTCTTCATTCACTCTGCTATTATGAATTCAGTTAAATCTGTTTCATGGTTCAATTTATTTGTTATGCAAATTTGAAGGATTTTAAATTGGAGGATTAATATAGTTTACTTAGAATATTATTAATATACAATTGGCCCTTGAATTACATGGGTTTGAACTATTCTGGTCTACTTATATGTGGATTTTTTCCAATACATACAGTATGGTATGGTAAGCATATCTTTTCTTCCTTATAATTTTCTTAATAACATTTTCTTTCTTCTAGTCTACTTTATTATAAGAGTACAGTATATAGTACATATAACGTAAAATATGTGTTAATTGACTATGCTATTAGGAAAGCTTTGGTCAACAGTAAGCTATTCATAGTTAAGATTTGGGGGATTCAATGTATTTTTTGGGTAAATACTGAGCAGTGCAATTACTGGATTGTAGGGTAGTTCTCTTTTTAACTTTTTGAGGAACTCCCATACTGTTTTACCAGAGTAGCTATACCAGTTGGCAATCCCACCAACAGTGCAAGGGATTCTTTTTTCTCCACATCCTCACTAACACTTGTTTTTTGTGCTTTTGATTTTAGCTGTTCTGATAGGTGTGAGGTGATATCTCATTGTAGTTTTGATTTGCATTTCCCTGATGATGAACGATGTTAACATCTTTTCATGTGCTTGTTGGCCATTATCTTCTTTGGAGAAAGGTCTGTTTATGTCTTCTGCCCATTTTTTTTTTAATTGGGTTATTTGGTTTTCGTGTGTTGAATTATGTAAGTTCTTTTTCAAAGGGATGCACACACCCCTATGTTTATCACAGCATTATTTACAATAGCCAAATTATGGAAGTAGCCCAAGTGTCTATTGCTAGATGAATGGATAAAGAAGATGTGGTACACACACACACACACACACACACACACACACACACACACACACACACTGGAATATTTTTTAGCCCTAAAAAGCAATGAAATCTTGTCATTCGCAATGACATGGATGGAGCTACAGAGTATTATGCTAAGCAAAATAAATCAGAGAAAGACAAATACCATATGATTTCACTCACATGTGGAATTTTAGAAACAAAACAAATGAGTAGAGGAAAAAGAGAGAGAGAGAGAAACTGAGAAACTGACTCTTAACTGTTGAAAACAAACATGGTAACCAGAGAGGCAGTAGGTGGGGGGGATGGGTAAAATTGATGATGAGCACTGAGTGATGTATGGAATTCTTTAATCAGTATATTGTATACCTGAAACTAATACAATACTGTAGGTTAGGTATACTGGAATTTAAAATAAAAAAAATAAAATAAATAAAAAGTAAAGTTTTGGGGGAATCAAAAGTTCTATGAAGATTTTCAATGGTAAGGGGGTAGGGCCTGTAACCCCTGCATTTTCAATGGTCAACTGTTATTACTATTTGTAATGTAAAACTAACATTAATCTACAAACTGATTTTATTCATCCTGAGTTTTTGTCTGTTGATGTCAAATGTACTGTAAACTTTCAAATGTAATTTTAAAAATAAAATTAACAATATCAGAGATAGGATGCAGCATGTCATTAATTTTGTCTGCATAACAGTTTGGTTCAGAATAAGTTTAGACCAAATGTAAAACCTACAGAATACAAGATTATATATCTATATATATATATATAGATAGATAGATAAATGTCATGCTACCAAATATTTGATATGACATGAAATTTTACATATAATATTGCCCCATTAATGTATTTTAAAAAGTTATTGACTTTGCACCATGTGGGACGTGCTGTTTTAGATTTTGAAAATATTATAATTAACTTTTATTTTTATATTATTTTATTTTTATTTTTTTTTTTAAGATTTTATTTATTTGACAGAGAGAGTGAGTGAGAGAGGGAACACAAGCAGGGGGAGTGGGAGAGGGAGAGGGAGAGGCAGGCCTCCCCGTGGAGCAGGAAGCCTGATGCGGGGCTCGATCCCAGGACCCTGGGATCATGACCCAAGCCGAAGGCAGCCGCTTAACGACTGAGCCACCCAGGCGCCCCATATAATTAACTGTTTTAAATGATCCTTAGATTTATATTCTTTCTAACCAAAATATTATTAAAATGTATTCATAATTAACATTGACTAAAACATTATCAAAATAAATTTGGAAATCATCAAAGTATTCTCTAATATTTTTAACATAAATTAAGGTTATTGGATAAAGTTACTAGTATCAGCTATATCTCATTATTTCTAAAAAAAATAATTTTACTTTCACACAAAACTAGACTAACTGCAGAAATGTAAATATGTTCATTTCCAATCTCCTCTCTGAATTCTTTGAAATATTTCCCACCTCTTTAGCTCATGCATCACTGACATTGTATGGTGTAATTTGGCTTATAGTTGGAGAGAGAGCACTAGTTGTTGCAATATATAGGGATAAAATTCTACTTCCTATTGAAGTAAAGTTATTAATTTAAGAATATTATTGAATAATATTTCTTTCTGTGCTATAATGCAAGACTACTCTGGAGACTATTATTTAGTAACCTTTTTCCATCTTTTTAAATCTCAATAGATTTCTCATATATTTTATTTTGCCCATGGGAGTTTTGTGAAATTAGTACCGTCATCCTTTTTGAATTTTTGTTTCTTCATCTATAAATGACTAATCACCATCCTGATTGTTAATTTATTTGATCAAATTATAAATAAAACCAGGACTGTAGTGAAGTCATTATGGGCACAGATTTTGAAGTCAGACAACTGGTGCAAACTCAGGTTTTGGAAATAAGTAGCTATTCCATCTTGGATAAATTATTTAATTGTTCTATAACTCAATTTACTCAACTGGTCAGAATGAATCATAATGAAAGTAAGATTTACCTTAAAAGATTTTTCAGAGAATTAAAAAAGTTAACAGATGAGCACTTATAAGAGGACTTAGTGTATATAATCGATACAAAAATTAATAAATTTTAAGCTAATTGAGTAAATCAATAATGGATATTGAAATAATTGTTAAGACAAACAAAGATATCAGCAGAACCATATCAAGAAATCATTAGCCTTGTAAAAGGGATGACTAATAGGGTAAATTTTATTAGCGCAAATGCCTAGGAAATACACTGGAATGGATCACACTTTAGCATATGTTTTACAATTAGATTCAGTGATTATTCTTTACTTAAAATGAACAGTATGTCTTCTTCTTACTTTAATGGGCAATTATGTCAAATATATAATTCTTAACTTTATAGTGTTCATAGTTCTCATGCAATAAAAGTGTCTAAATTAAATTTTACTCTGTATTAGAGAGAGAATTTCTTGCTTGACATATTTAATTTCAAGATAATATAGCTGTTAAGGTAACAAGAGAATTTTTGATATACAAAGCTCTGTAAATTCACAATGACAAACTAATTATGATGGCGGATGCAGTTCCCTGACAAAGGTTATTCTGACAGTCTGTAAATCGCAGTTCATAAATCCCTGTAGTTTAGATTACAACTCAATAATGGAAGGAAGACTAATCAAACAATACTTATGACAGCGAATATTTGCTCACTTCCTTTTTCATCCATGTGCCATAAGTCAATAATTAGTATTGCTACAACTATTCTATGAACCAAGATTATTATTACAGCTAAGATTACATCTTTGGAGAAGTATTCCATAAATAAATATTCCCCAGACACTATTCTAAACTATATTTTAAATGTCTGCTGAAAAAGAAATGTTTGTTTTGTCAAGAAAATTAAGAATTATGCAGTAGAGTTAACTTAAATGAATTTTTTTTGATAGAGAATTTCTTAATGTTTCCACTATAGGGGATATCAGATGCTTCACTTCCCAAACTTCTATGAACACAGAAAACTGTATTTCAGAATGCTATGAACATTCACTAGTGTTTAAAACAATTATATGACAAATACTATCATACACCAAAAAATAGTGAATTAGTCTATCACCAAAGTGACTGAACAGTATGCTTGTAAGATAATTTCTGTTTTAGCTGAAAATCTGTCTCCTGCTACTTTTAACAAATGTTTACATAAAAAGCAATGCTAAAATAGTAATTTTTTTCTTAAACATAGTTTTCAGTCCACAACAAAAGTGTCTGGATTACTCACTCTCTAACACTACTTTAATTCTTGGTGATTGTATTATCCATAGAATAATATTATCTTTTGGCTTTAGTCAGAGTTGACCTCCTTGTTTCTTTCTTTTTTTTTTTAATTTTATTATGTTGTTAATCACCATACATTACATCATTAGTGTTTTATGTAGTGTTCCATGATTCATTGTTTGCGTACAACACCCAGTGCTCCATTCAGTACGTGCCCTCTTTAATATCCATCACCAGGCTAACCCATCCCCGCACCCCCCGCCCCTCTAGAACCCTCAGTTTGTTTCTCAGAGTCCATAGTCTTTCATGGTTCATCACCCCTCCAATTTCCCCCCTTCATTTTCTGCTTCCTGCTATCTCCTTTTTTTTTTAACATATAATGTATTATTTTTATCAGAGGTACAGGTCTGTGATTCAACAATCATACACAATTCACAGCGCTCATCATAGCACATACCCTACCAAATGTCTATCACCCAGCCACCCCATCCCTCCCAATACCCCACCACTCCAGCAACACTCAGTTTGTTTCTTGAGATTAAGAATTCCTCATATCAGTGAGATCATATGATACATGTCTTTCTCTGATTGACTTAATTCACTCAGCATAATGCCCTCTAGTTTTATCCACATTGTTGCAAATGGCAAGATTTCATTCCTTTTGATGGCTGTATAATATTCCATTGTATATATTATACCTGATCTTCTTTATCCATTCATCTGTCAATGGACATCTTGGCTCTTGCCATAGTTTGGCTATTTTGGACATTGCTGCTATAAACATCGGGAGGGGTGCATGTACCCCTTTGGATCACTATATTTGTATCTTTGGGGTAAATACCCAGTAGTGCAATTGCTGGGTCGTAAGGTAGCTCTATTTTCAACTTTTTGAGGAACCTCCATACTGTTTTCCAGAGTGGCTGCACCAGCTTGCATTCCCACCAACAGTGTAGGAGGGTTCCCCTTTCTCCGCATCCCCGCCAACATCTGTCATTTCCTGACTTGTTAATTTTAGCCATTCTGACTGGTGTGAGGTGGTATCTCATTGAGGTTTTGATTTGGATTTCCCTGATGCCAAATGATGTTGAGCACTTTTTCCAAATGGCCATTTGGAAGTCTTCTTTGGAAAAATGTCTGTTCATGTCTTCTGCCCATTTCTTGATTGGATCATTTGTTCTCTGGGTGTTGAATTTGATAAGTTCTTCATAGATTTTGGATACTAGCCCTTTATCTGATATGTCATTTGCAAATATCTTCTCCCATCTGTCAGTTGTCTTTTGGTTTTATTGACTGTTTCTTTTGCTGTGCAAAAGATTTTATCTTGATGAAGTCCCAATAGTTCATTTTTGCCCTTGCTTCCCTTGCCTTTGGCAATGTTTCTAGGAAGAAGTTTCTGTGGCTGAGGTTGAAGAGGTTGCTGCCTGTGTTCTCCTTTAGGATTTTGATGGACTCCTATCTCACATTTAGGTCTTTCAACGATTTTGAGTCTATTCTTGTGTGTGGTGTAAGGAAATGGTCCAGTTTCTAAAGCCTATTCTATACTCTTCCCTCATTGTAATTAAGATATTTGAACAGTAGGTTGCTTCATTCTCCTCTTCTATGTCTACATTGAGTTCCTGAATTCCATGTTTTGAAATGATATCGATATGAGATGAACTTCCAAATATATTTACTGCAGCCAATCTAGCCCTCCCGTCTGAATAACAGAATTGTATATACAGCTCCCAACTTGGATTTCACAGAATGATCCATAACTTACTATGTTCAAATTTAACTTTTAAATCCTATCTAACTCTGAGCTTCTCACCACCCTCTGTATTTCACTAAATGGCCATTTTCTTCTGATTGATCAGTACCAGACTTCAGAGTTGCTCTGGATTCCTCTCTTTCTCTGCATCCAAAAACAAATTTTGAGAACTCTTCTTCAAAATATATCAAGAGTCTGACCGTTTTTTACTTTGCCCACAATTAGCAACTTGGTCAATGATCCTACCATGTATTGCAGGATAATTAACTCTCCTGTCTGGTATCTCAATTTCAAATGTATATTCCATATCTAGTACATATGTCAGAGAGGACTTTTTATTAAATGTTTTGTCATCTCAGGAAAGTTGTTTGCTCAAATTCAACAATGGCTGCGAACTGAGTAAAATGCAATATACCTCTACCTCTAGTAGATCTGCGTCTAATGACATTTCTGTGACATTATCTACTACCACTGTTCCTCTCAATTATTCATCTTGTATTAGTTACTACTACTACTGCTGCTGCTGCATAACTAATTGCCCCCAAATTCAATGGCCTTAAACAATGCACATATATGATTTCAGTCTCTGGTCTACAATTCAAGTACAGTTTAGCTGGGTCCTCTGTTTCTGGTTCTTTCACCGGTCTACAATCCAGGTTTTGGCCAGGGCTTTGGCTTGACTGAGGAACGATCCACTTCCAAGTTTACTCATGCGTTTTTCACAGAATTCAATTCTTTGAGGCTGTTAAATTGTAGAAGTTAGTTCCCTGTTGGCTGTTAGCTGAAAAACACACTTAATTCCTGGCCAAATGGCCCTCTCTATAAGGCCTACTCAGCATGACAGACTGTATCATCAAAGCAAAGCTGAGATGAGAGAGAGCGAGTGGGGAGAGAGAAAGGAAGATGGAAGAGGAAGAAAAATAAGGAGGATGGAAAGAAGGGGGAGAAAGAGAAGCGGGCTGGGGGAGAGGAGACAGACAGCAAAACTGTCAGTCTTTTATAAGCTAATCTGGAAAACTACACCCCATGAATTTTGACACTTGGGGGGCACCTGGGTGGCTTAGTCAGTTAAACGTCTGCCTTCGGCTTAGGTGATGGTCCCAGGGCCTAGGATGGAGTCCTGTATCAGGCTCTCTGCTCAGTGGGGAGTTTGCTTCTCCCTTTCCATCTGCCCCTGCCCCTGGCCATGATCTCTCTCTCTCTCAAATAAATAAATAAAAATCCTAAATTTTTTTTTTTTTTTGCCACTTGGTATTATCAGAAGCAAGTCACTAGACCCAAATCTCACCTGAGTGGAGGGGATTATCCAGGATTATGAATACTGAGAGTCTGGGATCTTTGGATGCCTTTTATAAGGCATGCCTACCACACAACTCAGCTCCAGGAAAAGCCTGTCAGTACTTTAGACATATCAAGGTCTTTAACATATCAAGAAACCTCAAATCATTTCCTTTGTGTAACATTGCAGAATAATAATTGTTTTTTACATTTTACAAGGATGCCTACCACACAACTCAGCTCCACCAAAAGCCTGTCAGTACTTTAGACATATCAAGGATGCTCCCTCCTGAGTGCTTTACAATTGCTAATTCTGTCAGAATCCTCTTTACCCAGATTATGAATATTTTGCTCCTTTATACCAACCACATGCCTGGTCAACTACTACAATGTTAGTGAGACCTTTGTAGAAGGTAATAATTTAATATCTAAAATGATTTCTACAAGCCCAACCATATCTTCACTCTTTCCCATTCCCTGCCATAGTTGTATAGTACTTACTACCACCTGATATATTTTACATTTACCATACATGGTAACTCTAAGAGCACAGAAACATCAGCTGTTTCACCCATTGCTGGATCCTCAACAATAAAATTACTGAAAGAACAACAACAACAAAAATCTTAAATATTTACAGTATTTATTCAGCAATTATTATTCTGCAATGTTACACAAAGGAAGTGATTTGAGGTTTCTTAGACATAAAAACTCATAATTTTGTCTTTTTAATAATATCAAAACTTCAGGAGGGTTTAAAATGTGTATATTAACTATGATGCATGCAACCATTCAAAAACATATATAAATTATATAACTAGAAAATTGTCATGATATAGTAAATGAAAATATTTAAGAATTTTTGTACAAATAGTATTTATTTATACAGATAAAGAGATATAAATATGTGCTTAATGAGTTTATTTGGGAGATAGTTCATGGACTTAAAAAAATAATTGTGCTTTCTATTCTGTCTAGGTATATGATGTTGCACTGGAAATTGAAATGAGTAACATAGGGGTCATAGGAAAGTATTTTTTAATTTTTTACATGTTGATGGAATTTTATGTATGATATAAAAATGAAGGAAAGGGAAAAAAGAAAACTAAATACAAGGCTAATATTTATCAAATTTCTGAGTATGTTCTGAGCACTGTGTTATATACTTTATGACCATTATCTACTATAAATCAAAAAACACCCCTTGAAGTTAATATTATCTCCTTAAGTTGATGAAGAAATTAGAGTTTGAGCAAATTGAATTTTTTTCCAAGCTGGTAAAATAACATAACATATTTTTATAAAATAATTTATTATTTATATACAACATATCTAATGTTTTCATATCTTTAACATCTATTATCTCTATATCTTTCTTTCTATAACCTTTTACCAAATATTCAGAGAATTGATGTTAAACCAAAATACATCAGTCACTGCATAAAACACAATAAAATTAACAATAAATTGATGAATACTCCAATAAAAAATTAACTCTAAATTGATGAATATGCCAATAAAAATGATTTTTAAACTGAATAAATGATTAAAAAACAAACTCTAAGTTTCTTAAAAGAGACACATTTAAATCTAAGCATACAGAAAGCAACAACAACAAAAGAAAATGGAAACATACATTATTTATGGTCAGGCTCCAGTCAAGAGAATGAAACCACTCAAGATATTTTAAGAAAGAATTTAATAAAAACAACTCTTAACTAGACTTAAGGCTATTAATTAGTTAATTTGGTTAAAAAAAAAAAGCCATGATGTATCCCCAAACTTCTAGCAGGTGTCAAAGTTAGGGCAGGGAAAATAAAAGATTTGGAATTATTAACACTTAGAAGTTCAAAAAAAGTAATTCAGTGGAGGTGAAATTTAAACCCTAGGGAACCTCTGTGGAAATTCAGTCTAGTGAGGGCAGGCAACTGACCTGTGCTAAACCACTGTTGCTGCAGAAAATGACTGGCTGCCAAGGTGAGGAAGAAGTGAAGGTGAATCTCAGAGGAACAGGTAGTAGATGAGAAAACAAAGGAAGCAACCAGTAATGCAAGTTTCTAAAGAGTGTCATCATTCACGGAACTTACCATAAAGAGCTTTCACAGGGCTCTGAATCCTAGTAAGACTTTAGTTAGTGTTAAAGCCTTTGATTAAAAACTTTATTATAGAGGGGTGCTTGGGTGGCTTAGTTGTTAAGCATCTGCCTTTGGCTCAGGTCATGATCCCAGTGTCTTGGGATCAAGCCCCACAGCGGGCTCCCTGCTCAGCGGGCAGTCAGCTTCTCCCTCTCCCACTCGCCCTGCTTGTGCTCTCTCTCTCGCTGTATCTCTCTCTGTCAAATAAATAAATAAAATCTTTAAAAGAAACTTTATTATAGAAAGAATGGAATCTAGTAATTATGCAGATTTACCTGAAATTTCGTCTATTTTTCTGGTTTCTTTCCTTTTTTTTTTTAAAGACTTTATTTATTTATTTGAGAGAGAGAGAGAACGAGAGAGAGAGAGCACATGAGAGGGGGGAGGGTCAAGGGAGAAGCAGACTCCCTGTCGAGCAGGGAGCCCGATGCGGGACTCGATCCAGGGACTCCAGGATCATGACCTGAGCTGAAGGCAGTCGCTTAACCAACTGAGCCACCCAGGCGCCCCTATTTTTCTGGTTTCTAACATTTGTCACATTCCACTAGAATTTTCAGTTAAAAGCTAGCGGGAGTTCTAACCCATCTGACCCATCACTGAAATAATAGTAAAAGTTTTTTTTTTTTTAAAGATTTATTTATTTATTTTGAGAGAGTGAGAATGATAGAGAGAGAGAGCACATGAGAGGGGGGAGGGTTAGAGGGAGAAGCAGGCTCCTCGCTGAGCAGGGAGCCCGATGCGGGACTCGATCCAGGGACTCCAGGATCATGACCTGAGCTGAAGGCAGATGCTTAACCGACTGAGCCACCCAGGCGCCCAATAGTAAAAGTTTTTATAGATAACAACACAGAGCTTCTGTCAGTGTATTACAAAACAAGTTTTTACTTCATTTTATGTTTTTATTTTTTTAAAGATTTATTTATTTATTTATTTAAGGGAGAGAGAATGAGAGACAGAGAGCACAAGAGGGAAGAAGGTCAGAGGGAGAAGCAGACCCCCTGCTGAGCAGGGTAAAAAAAGCATTACATAATGTTCCATCTGGGAAATTACTCAACTATACAATGTATATTGTATATGTATATGAAATTACTCAACTATACAATGTATTTGTGTTACCATAGCAAATTACAAATAAACACAGCTTCATTGTACAACATATAAGAAGAAAAAGATTGCAAAAATGGTTTGCAAATTGATTGTTTTTAGTGAATACATAAAAGTATAATTCTAGAGAATTTGTTCTAAACTTATAATCATTTACTGTTCTTTTCTACAATATTTTATTTCTTTATTTCTATGATTATTTTAAATTTTACAACAGTATGAGAAACATTTTCAGCAGACTACTTTTTTCTGTAATATCTAAAATAAATTTTATCCTCTTCATAGTATATTTTTCATTTTATATCAAAGAAAAGATTTCCTCAGATTTGAAATAAGTTATTCTCAACCTTAACTTCTATTTCTCATTTTTATACCTTGGAATAAATAAATAAAATAAATCGATTGAAAAAAATTCAGTTATTTTTTATTTACCATTTATCAGGTTATTAAACAAGTTAGTTCCTCATTTTTGTCGATACGACAATTTCAGAGAATATAATTAAAAGAATTTTCCCAGTTTTAATGCCAATAACCAAGTCCTCTTTCTAGTTTTATGTTCCTTATTTTTTTTAAATTTGAGCATAAACAACATAAGAAAAAATATCTATGTAAAATATTTCCAAAAGGCTTGAAATACAGCATATTTGAGGCAACCATTATGTACTTCAAGTGGGTAGCTTGATGATTTTTGTTTTAGCCATCACAACCTTACAGCCATTCTGCAGAGCAGGAGAAGAGAACATTACAAGCAGAGGAGAAGCTCATGTTGAAAGCAATGACCTCCTTCCTGGCAACAGATAACTACCCACTATACCAACTTCTATCACTATGGATTACTTTGATCTTAATGTAAATAGTTCTTCCATTCAGTGGTATGTTTATGAGATTCTTCCATGGCATTATGTATGGCAGGGGTGCACTAATTTACATTAGTACATAGTATTGCATTTTATAAAACTACCACACTTGAATTATCCATTCTATCATTGACTGATATTTGGATTATTGCCATTTTTGGCTGCTATTAATAATTCTCCCATGTATATTCTTGCTTTTCCAGTGCACAAAAGTATTTATTCTCTCTCTCTATATATATGTATATATATAGTGACAAAATTCTGAGATCAGATAAGCTGCTTATGCTTATCACTAATTGACAAAGATTTCAAAGACTAATTTATACTCCAGCCAACAATGATAAAAGTCCTAGTTGTTCTACATTCCAGCAAATATATTTTTAAAAATTTACAGAGTTTTCATTTTACCATTCTAATTATTGTGTAGTGGCAACCTATTTTGTAGGCTATTTTGATATGTTTTTGTGGTGTGAAATGCTTGTTCAAAATCTGTACCCTGGCCTTGCCCTCGGGACACAGAGTGTGCTGCCTTGTTTCCAGCGGTACCAAGACTCCACCTCATGGCTTGTGTGTCTTTGTCTACCAGCACAGACCTAAAGGAAAGGCTTGGTATACTCTTCTGTCTGGTCAGAGTGAAAGAGAACAATGCAGAATGTCTCTGGCCCACTAGTGCCTTTGCATTGCTTGGCTTTGGCTATGTAGAACTGGCTGCTTCTGGGGGGGATCACTGGCTATGCAAATGCAGGTAGCGTCCCATCCCTGGCTGCTGGCCTTCTTTTGGGTGGTTTAGCAGGCCTGGGTGCTTATCAGCTGTCTCAGGATCCCAGGAACATTTGGTTTTCCTAGCTACATCTGGAACTTTAGATGGCGTTATGGGAATGAGATTCTACCACTCTGGAAAATGTATGCCTGCAGGCTTAATTGGGGCTGCCAGTTTGCTGATGGTTGCCAAACTTGGAATTAGTGTGTTGAATGGATTTCATTAGTAGTAGTCATGTCCCAGCTTGGACTCATGAAGAATTTAAAAACTTCCACTACTTTCAGTATATTAAGAGAAATAAGTGCAGCATTTTTCATATATTCTGACATTTTACTTAAAACAAAACAACAAAACAAAATAACATTCAACTTCCCAGGAGAAAAAAAAAAAAAAAGAACAGCCATTATCATTACAATCTTAAACAGGTAGGTGGTATATAACCCAAGAGCATAGTATTATAATCTCATACAGTTTGATTCTTGTATGTTGATATTATCTCTTTTAGGTATCAGCACTGGGCCCTGAAACCCCATGCCCTACTCAGAAAAGTACGAAAAAAAATATTTTATGAGATTTAGGATTTCTGTTGTTTGGCTTATCTTAAAGCACAGATCTACTTTGAAGTTATGTCAAATGAAGTATCAATGAAAAAAAGTTTATTAAAAATAATAAAATATGCCCTTTTCTCATAGGATTGATAGCATTTTCTCATAGTTTGTAAGAATTATTTATAATCACTAGGAATAAGTCATTTTTTCGTGGGTAGATAGCTAGGATAAATCCTGTTTTACACACACATACATTCCTGTTTATACACATACATAAACATCAGCTATATTCTAAGAGGCTTGCTATTTTACTCTTCTAATGATAAATTTTGATGAGCAAAGTCCTTAATTCAGAAGTAGTTCAAATTAGCAGTCTCTTCCTGCTGGGAAGTTATTTTATGAGATTTGTGACCTGTTTAAGAATTCTACTCCTACTCCAAGTAATCAAGAAAGTCTCCTATGGTTTCTTCAAATGTTTTATCATTTCACTATATTTTCAACCACCCTCCATATAAAATTTTGTTTCTGTGGTAGATTTTGGGGGTCGGGATTATTTTTTTTACAGATAACCAGTTGTTCCAACATCATTAATTGAAAAGACATTTGCCATGTGTTATACCTTTTATTATTAATCAAATTTCTCTAAATATGAATGGGATTGTTTTCACTCTTTCTGTTCTGCTCCACTATCATATAACTAGTTTAATTGCTAACATTCTTTTATAATTATATAATGTTCTTGATTAGGAATAACATAATTTTCTTTTCTTTGAAAGTCCTAGTCAGCCTTTAGTGTTGGCCTCAAAAAATGAGTCAGAGTATTTTCTCTTATACTCTTTTATTTAATAATTTGTTTGTGATTGTTTTGTCTTTCTTTGATGTTTGGAAGAATTTGAAAAACCATAAGATTCTTGAAAGTTGAATAATTATAGATTCAAATTATTTAATGAATATGCATATTTCAAGATTTTCCACTATTTTTGCACCATCTTTGATTAGTTATCTTTGTCTAGCAGTTCTATCACTCCATCCAAATTTCCACATATATAGGTACTAGTATTTCATAATGAACTTTAAATGTATATATCTTTAGGATCAACATGATATTTCTCTTTTTTCTTTCAATTATTTGTAAGTTGTGATTTTACTCTTAATAAGTCTTGCTGGGTGTTTATCAATTCTATTAGCTTTTAAAGAGATTCAGATTTTTTTTGTTGAATTTTTCTAAAATATATCTATTTTCTGATATATTATCTAATATGTATCTTATTGCTAATGTGTAACTATTACATTAACTTCTGCTCTTTGTTGTTATTATATTCTCTTTGCATTTAATTTACATTTAATTTAATTCACACTTTTTCAGATAAATGCTTCTATCATTGGTTTTAAACCCTTTTCCTTATTTTGAATTTGGATTTACAACTATACCTTTTAATTGAAACTTACAACCATATATTGAAAATTATCATTTTGTTTATTATCCAGTTTTCTATATGATTCCTTATTTTATTTGTACTCCTTAAAAAATAATTGCTAGTTCTCTAAACATTTTACTTTTATTCTTCATTTACTTATTGATCTCTCATCAGGAGGTTGTATGATTTACTCTTCATTCTTTTACAATAGGAAGTACAAAATTTTCTTAACTATTTATATTTATCATGGCATATGTGAAAACAGAAAGAGAAAACACTTGAAAACAATAATTTACATTTTAAATTATATTTATTTATTTATTTATTTATTTTTTTAAGATTTTATTTATTTATTTGAGAGAAAGAATGAGACAGAGAGAGAGCACGAGAGGGAAGAGGGTCAGAGGGAGAAGCAGACTCCCTGCTGAGCAGGGAGCCGGATGCGGGACTCGATCCCGGGACTCCAGGATCATGACCTGAGCCGAAGGCAGTCGCTTAACCAACTGAGCCACCCAGGCGCCCTTAAATTATATTTAATGTATTAAATCTTTATTTTAAATTTACCCCAATTTACAATTATTGACTAAATCTGATAGAATTT
Source organism: Callorhinus ursinus (assembly GCF_003265705.2). Taxonomy (NCBI): domain Eukaryota; kingdom Metazoa; phylum Chordata; class Mammalia; order Carnivora; family Otariidae; genus Callorhinus; species Callorhinus ursinus. The sequence continues at coordinate 74,496,200 of NW_027397065.1, read as the reverse complement.
TATCTCAGAGTGCCTTCAAATTATCAGGGAATTTCATTTACTTATACAGAAGCTTAAGTGAAATTATATTATTGACTTTATATTAATTACCATAAAATCAATATAAAAGAAGCTCAATTTTGCTTGAGACATCAAGATTTCTTGAAATCTACAGAAATTCATTTCTCATATAGTTGGTACTTTCTAACTCTATTAATTATGGAACCCATAAAATAAAAAACCTTTAAATTCATCATTTTGAGGAAAACAGTGTAGTGACTCAATTTAATTTTTAAGATGCTTGAAAATTTATTTTCAATGTCTGTTATTGATCATAATGAAATAAACACAATGAGCCAGAATTGACTCACCATAATAAACAACTAGAAAATTTGCCACATAAAATATAAAACAATAATTTCAGACACTGGAAAAAAGTACAGTATGGAATTGTGATCATCAGCAGGATAGAAACAAAGTGAGCTCTTTGGGGACTTTTTGCCTAGAAACACTTTTTTGGGCCATAGTGATGCAGGAGAGCTAGGTTCTTGTCTCACAGAGTGGAAGCATGAATCTTGCTGACAACAGAGAATAAGGAAAGCGATAGAAGTTTATTAAGTGAAGATATAGAAAAAGTTCTCAAGAGTGAGAGGGGTCCCCACAGGGTTGCCAAAGAGGGCCTGTAGGGTTGGTCTTTCATAGAAAGCTAAACAGGGAACTTAAATCCTTTTAACATCTCTATTGATTAACCACTGAGTAAGGACTAGTGATAACACCTTCAATGGCTTACTTCCTTTTTAGAGTCTGGTTATTCTTTGTTGGTCACAGGTGATTATCCAAACAACAACAACAACAACAACAACAACAAAACACCCACCCCCCATGCCTAGGGCAGGGTGGTCCTAGGGCAGGGTGGTCCAGTTTATTCCCTTATGGTTTTCCCACACCTCCACATTTTGGGGATTTCTGTGAACCTGATCACATAGCCCCTTATCTATATCTCCCCAGCTAGCCCCACCTGTCCCTTCCTCAATAGGACAGGAAGTGGTATCCAAAGAAAAGCATGGTAGTCTTACACACTTGAGATGATAGAGACCAAATTTCAATGGAGAATGACTATAATTTGTTACATGCATATCACAGAGAAAAGTGCCATACAATGAAAGAGCTCTAGAAATCAGGATAATATTCCCCTCGAATATGTTGCTAAGTATTAAGGTAGCAAAGGTAGCTGTAGTCTGAACAATTTACAGATCTCACACAGAGCTTGAAGACATTTCAGTTTTTTTTTTCATCCATAGTGGACATTCCTCATTTATCATCCAAGGTATTCAGTAGACCTAGGGATGGCCGTGCATTAGTAGCAATATTAAATTAGTTCTACAATAAAGGCCACTTAAAAAACTTTCTAATATTTTTTTACAACAGGCACAAATTGATTTGACTGCCAGATGTGATGTAACTACTGTTAAATATTATGTATACTACTCAGTAAGGAGGGGAAAAAAAATCCAGACTCAGTAATGTAAAGGTCATAATATCTAGGATACAGACATGCAACAAAACAATAATATCTGACGCAGTTAGAAAACAGTCAATGGTAGAAACGATGGAAGTAGTAGAGAAAGTCATAAAATGCTATTATAAGTGTGGTTATTAGGCTGAATACACAAAAGAAGGCATGGATATAAGTAGGAAATTAATGGAAAATTTTAAACAAAAATTGGGTTTTGGGAGGGGAAATATATGCTATATGAAATTTTAAAATACACTAGCTGTTATTAAGAGCAACTTAAACATTACAAAAACAATAATGAGTGAGCTTGTAGCAACTAGAATTATGCAAATGAAGAACAGAGAGAGAGAGGAAAAACAAGGCTGAATAAAGAACAGAACTTCAGTAACTTGTGAGCTAATATCGAGAAGTCTAACATATTTTTTATTAGTGTACCAGATAGAAAGAGAGGAAAAATTCTATCACTTTAAATTTTTGTTTAAAGCCAATTCAAATTTTCAAGCAGTAATAATAGCAGTGTATTTGGGATTACTAACATACGTAGAAGGACACACAACAATAAGAATACAAATGATTGGAGAAGAAAAATAAAAGGATACTGTTAGAAGTTTCCTTATATTAAACTGAATTTGTATAATATTATTTGAACGTATAAAATGGTAAGTTAAAGAAATATATTTAAATTGTAGGGTAACAAAAGAAGAAGTAAATATCTCTTAGTGATATAACAAGAGTGAAAATAAAAAGGGAATCCTAAAATATTATACTTGTGATGGGCTGGATTTTATACCCTCCAAAACTCATGTTGAAGTTCTATCCCCTAGTATCTCAGAACACAGCATACTTGGAGATAGGGTCTTTCAAAATGCGCTTAAGTTAAATGGCATCTTCAGGGTGTGCCCTAACCCAACTTAGCTAGTGTTCTCAAAAGAAGAAGCAATGAAGACAAATTCTTATAAGGAAAAGAGAAAATCAAGAGAACACATTAAAAAATAGAACTTTAAAAAATCAAGGAGATGCAAAGCTCATTTTTTTTTTGAAATTAGAAAGTACTTTTATTTTTTTCTGGTTATTTCTTTTTTTAATTATGTTCAATTATTTATTTATTTAAGAGAGAGAGCGAGTGAGCACAAGTGGGGGAGGGGCAGAGGGAGAGAATATTCAAGTAGACTCCCCGCTGAGCACAGATCCCATCACAGGATTCAGTCTCCCAACCCATGAGATCATGACCTGAGCCAAAACCATATGAGTTAGATGCTTGAACAACTGAGACACCCAGATGCCCCACAAAGCTCATTAATAAAAAAAACAGTTAAATGGAATTGATCTTCTAACTTGATTAATCAAGCAAAAACAGAAGAAAAAAAGTGTTCTATATTTTACTGAAGATCTTGACCATAGTATTAAGACAAAATAAATACATGATGTACATATTGCAAAGAAAGATGACATTATGGTGCATAGAATATCCTAAAGAATGAGGAAGAAGGGGGCAGGATTAATAACTGTAGTAAAGTTGTAGGTTACCATGTTATTATACAAAATTAACTGTATTTCTCCATAACAAAAGTAAAAATTAGAATATGTAATTAAAACAATGTCATTTAGAGAAACAGTTGAAAAATGAATTACTTAAGGGTATAGATGCAAAATATGTGCAAGATTTGTACATTTTACTATATATAGTATAAATATAGTGTGTGTTGGTGTGTGTATCATGGTCATAAAATAAAGGAACCAATATAGATAAGATATGAATACTCTAAATCTCTAAATTTAATGCAATGCCAATCAAAATCCTACCAAGCTTATTTGGAATTCTGTGTAGTGAGCAAAAAAAGTAAAGGCTGAATTATCTGTTTTAATGTTGCCAATTTTGGCTTCTTTAAAACAAATAACATAGGTGAAACCTTAATAATCAGGACCCATTTCCAATTAATTCATCTGAGGACTGCATATGTAATTAGCTATGTTCCACTGCTTGTGTTAAAAAAAATTTGGGATGGTTCGTATAAGCAGCTGTGAAAACACTGTTTAAATCCCCAACCTTGCTTCTAGGCTTGGGTTCCATGGCATGCTCTAAGGCGTCTTGTGTTTACGAAATGATGCTTTGACTTCATTAGTAAAAACAAAACCTGTCTAGCAATGATTATAATATGTTCCAAGGGTGTTCACTCACAACACCACTGCTACCAACCATAATAAATGGAAGGGAGAGCGCCTGAAATACACCACCACTCTGTTTTAGGCTGAGAGGGGGCAGAAAATGTGCTGGGATTTTTTTTTGCCTGCTTGGAGAATGTTGTGCCTGCCAGATGTTGCGGGTTTCTTATTTGTAGAATCCACATAGGTGGGCTAGGGCAGAAAACTGCTGAACCGATTGAATTTCTGCCTGCACAGTCTGCGTGGATGGAAGCCCTTGAGCCTCTGTGGGTCCCTTCTTTGTTCTCCTGCTGGGCCCTAGTCCTTTGTGGGCTCTTGAGCACGTGGTAAGCATCCTGACTTCCTGGAGGAGATCTTTCTCAGCTTCCCTGCCCTGCCCCATCCTTTGATAATCTTTGCTCTTGCACAGGAGGTAAAGGCCTGGTCGCCTGGGGGTGAGGTTTCTCCAAGTCCTCCTACCCTGCCTTTGGGCTTTGATACACTAAAGCCACACTCCTGCTGAAGACCCTGGGAAAGAACTGGCACAGAGATGTGGATACACTTTGTAACTGAAGGTTCTCAGAATCCCACTCTTCATAGTAGACTACAGGTGGCTATTAAAATGACATTAAAGTTGGGCTGTTACTCCTTACCCCTCTCTATGGCATGTTTGCCCTTCAACTGCATCCAGTAGCCACAGGAATGGAAACTCCCACAGATCTCTCTCTAAGAATCTGCATATCTCATTTTAGAATTTACATACGTGAGGTTCTCTGAGTCCTCAGCATTCCTATGGTAAAAAAAAAAAAAAAAGATAAACAAACAATACATATATACATGCATACATAAAAAATAAGATTTTGTCATTTGTATTGCTCTTATTCTTTGTTAAAATGAAAATATGGATCTTTGCAACTTTCTACTTTCTAACCCAAATTGGAAGACCCTTAGTGATGTGTCCATTTCTGTTCATTGGAATCTAAATATTTAAATATATGTAATTGCCCTTTTCTATGTCCTTCTTTCAGAGTTTAAATTGAGTGCTTCTTATTTACTTTATGTATTTATACAGAATATTTTATGTATGTGTTCATGTTAAGCTGTCCTAGAATTATTTAAGACATATTTTAAATTGTGTTCTTTATCCCTGACAGTTTCATAATACTGTGATTCTGAGACAATATTACCTAATTCAGAAAACTGAATCTAATTATTTAGGTTATTTAAAGGGTTGAATCAAACCATAATAGAGTTAAATTACAATAAACCTAGGCCTGAATTGTAAAGATTATTGAAATAAACGAAATCACTTCTCTTGGACTAATCTGATTCTGAAACTTCTCTGGGCAAAAATAGATTTGATTTTGCTGTTACACACTTAAATATCCATGATAGAAACAATTATTTTGGTGAGATAAGTACAATCAACTTCATTTTAGTCATCTTCTGTCATCTTTAGTGGTCACTTTTGGAGCTGATTTAGAGGATTTTGGAAAGAAATAATAAATGATAGGCTGTAAAAAGTCTTTATCAATTATGATGCTAACATTAAGATGGAGTTTTTATTAGTAGACTCACACAGACAATGCATACTGTGGTAGAAGCGTCCTGAAGACACGGCAGAGGAAGGTCTGGGTAGCCTTGATTATACAACCAGTCAGATACTCCTCAATACACAGATTCCTAACATGTTTTATTTCTTGAAACATGATGCTAAGCACTTGATAGATTATATATTTGAAAAAAAACTGAGGACATGATGTAAACTAATACTATTTATTTTATTGATCTAAAATAATTTTATAAGTTGCCAACTTATTTCTTTTACTACTATTCAGCAGTAGAATTCTGACATTTTCTTATTAAATTTCTTCATAACTGAAGACAATGATAAGTTTTACATCTTTAAAGACACCAAATCATTTTGGCATTCCTGTGGAGGAAATTACCAAAGGGAGGTGACTTCCCCTTGACCCACAAATTGGACCCAGCAATTAGAGGCTCCTGACCACCTCTGCTGTCCTTGGAAGGTATATTTCACTCACCATTCCCAGATGTGGAGCCATTCCAAAGATGTAGCCTTGAGAGAGTGAGGTGTTGCTGAGACCATCTAGATGGTATAGATGACTGAACCCAGTTAAGGCCTTTATATAAATTTTTAAGATTCTGGCTGGCAAATGCAGACATCGCCTCATTTGCAGGGGCCCAGCACAAACCTCCTCTGTCTGTCCTTTTTCTTATTAAACCTACCAACTATCAGTCTGGAGTGGCTTGCCTCTTTCTTGGTTTCCACTTTTCCTCTGCGTACATGGGCCGGTTGGTATTTTACCAGAGCAAGTCCCAAGGTTACAAACCAAGAGTTCCATTTTCTAATTTTCTTCTTTCATGACTGACTTTCTCTTATTCTTAGCATAGGAATCTCACTTTGTGCTTGAACCACATTGGTCAATGGTAAGATGCTATCTCCTTATCAGATATCTTAACACTGTTTCTATGACATCACTCTTCTCTCATTTTTAGTTGCTAATCACTTGAAGTACAGAATCATTGCTAACTGCATTGTAAAAGACACTGTTTCCTTCCATTATACTCTTAAAAATGCTCACTGCAACACAGATATCAAAGTTTTGTTCTTCTTTGCCTTCTGCCTGCCAATAATCTGCCTTCTGCCTGTGATGTCTCTTCACCCCTCTGATATGAAATATATGTTGGTTTTATTTTATACACCACTCAATTTTATGTGAAGTGTATCCCTTGTTGGATAGAAACAAAATCTGTGACAGTTCCTGTGTAATATAAATGCATACCATCTCTAGCTATAGCTACTCGGGTTGTTTCTGATGTTTAGATATGGTGCATTCACTGAATTTTGGATTATGCTAAATCCGTTTGACTACTAGGTCCACACATACAGGTATGCTAATATACCTGGCACATAAAAAGATATGAAAAATGTACCAATTATGATATGTAGACATTGTGCCAGAAATGTTTCTTTTTTTAAATAATTTTTATTAAGACTTTTTGTTTTAATAGCACTTTTAGGTTCACAATTGTTTCTTTCATTTTCAATAATATATAATGAATAAAAACTTAATGAAAAAATGATATATGATATGAGACATTATTAATTATTCTCATTCAATTAAAACTATTTCCATATTTACTGGATACTTAGTACGTGCCAATGTTTTCCTCAGTCCTGAGCATGAAAAAAAACAAGCAAACAAAAAATAAAGTCACTGTTAAACTTGTGCTTACATTCTAGAAGAGGAAGACAGGTAGTAAAAAAAAAAAAAAGGTAATTTTGCTAGACAATGTGTGGTTCCAGATGATGTTGAAGAAATTAATCTGAATGCTGGATAAAATAATTTCTCTAGACAAGTTTAAAGTGCTGTTATCATAATTCCAACATGCTTATTACAAAGAATATTTTCATGCTAGGTGTCTTGTAGTTCTAAAATCTGTTTCATTGATGAAATCTTCAGTTTAGCATATTTAATCAATATCAATTGGAAAGATACACACTTTGGTCTAGATGAGTGGTTTAGAAAGTCTGTTGAATATATCATTCTTATTTATGAAAAATAATGTTCACCACTGATATGAAGTGAGAAAAATTAAATCATTATTTTAGATGTTTCATAAATATGAAGTTTGACTTAAATCATTATTCTTTATAATAATTTTTCCTATATTTTTGTTAATAAAACTTTGCTTAATGAAACTATAGTGATAATTGGTAGATATTCTTTTAATACTGATAATTGAGAGAATTAAAATAGAAAGCCCTTTGTTACTTTTGAAATTTAGAAGTCTAGGAAACAACTAGAAATATTCTAGAACACACCTAACATGCCCCAACCACTATTTGAGAACTTGGCAAATTTGTTAAACAACTCATTAGTCTAGTTGATTTAGCAGTGACCGATAATTTCTCTGAAGTAACAAAACACTGTATGACTATTTAGTGAAAAACACATAATTATTCATGTTGTGCATTGAAGTCTAATAGTATGAACTTTTTTGTGCCCTCAGGATATTCATTCAAGCCAATGAAAAAATAGGTAGCAAGAGATTATACATCTCTTTACATGGCAAAAACAAATTCACGTGTATTCTATAATCTACGTTCTATAATTGTAGCTTAACACAACGGTGAAAAATGTCCAATACTAAATAACACCAATGCTGACAGGAAGTTGTTTGTTTACTTAGATGCATGAGCCCATGTCTGAGGAATAATCTTTGTATATGCTAACTCTTTAGAGAGATGATGATTTTTAAAAGATGGAGATGGGTGAACTAGAAGCTATGTGTTTCTTATCCTAAAGTGAGTTTTCTTCACTTTGTTATTTCAACTTATAATTTTCTACAGTTAAATTGAACTATACTCTTGTTTCCTGAAAGCAAGCCTGTTACATCAAAGGTAAATATTATTTTATTGTAAATATCTAAAGGGCATATAGTATGTAAAATATTTGGGTGATCTCCTTTCAGCTACAGAGTTATAAACATATGCTTTAGTTTTCTTATTCTGGTGAATCCAGTATAAATTACAATAGGGTCTTTTGCATACTGGTTGTAACCAAAGAAAGATTGTCATGAAGAGGTTGAACACAATACACTGAGATTGTCTCTAGTAAAGTTGGGGGAGAGAATAAATCACTAATATTGAAGTACATCATCTTTCTCATCATAATTCCTATGTAAGAATGGTTGAAATTTGGTTTTAGATTTCTTTTTCTCCCATTTACAAGAACATATTGCTTTGAGGTGAATGCAATCCTGTATTCACAGGTTTCCATTAAGGGTGAGATTGTGTGTCTGTCATTCCTAAATAAACCTAAAGTAATATTTTCCCCACATGTTTATGCAAGCTTTGTTTATAAAATGATTATATCATAAAATATTTTCATATTGGATATGTTCACACTTGGCATTGATTGTTATAGTATAAAGGAAGAGCTCTAAAAGTTATTTAATATTCAAAAAATAGCTTCTTTTGTCAATTTGATATTAATTGATTCATCAGTAACTTGCATTTTTTTATTACACATTCTACTCTTTGTTATTTCAGTTATGATATATAATTAGTTAAGCACTATTTCTGAAAAAATTTGCAAGAGGATAGGATTTATTTTAAAGATTTTATTTATTTGTCAGAGAGAGAGAGAGAGAGAGAGAGAGAGCACAAACAGGGGGAGAAGCAGGCTCCCCACTGAGCAACAAGCCCCATGTGGGACTCAATTCCCACACCCTGGGATCATGACCTGAGCCAAAGGCAGATGCTTAACTGAATGAGCCACCCAGGCATCACAAGAGGGTGGGATTTAAATCAAGCACTTGTTTCCTTTAGCCCAGTTATCTACATATTAACACAGATTTTAAAATGTTATAAAAAGAACTAAATTTCTGTCTGATATGTTCGTATATTAATAGTGAATTAAATATTGAGTTTATCATTTGGATATTATGAATAAAATCTTATTGTTAAAGAGTAATAGTAAACACTCATTTTAATATTGTTCTGTAAAGATACAATAGTTTCCAATTATGTTTTGGGAAATGAAGATCATGTGCTGTTTGCTTATGCAGTTATCCAAATGTTAACCACACATACTAGCTATTTTCAATTCTTTTCATCTGGGTTCATTTGCATGAAGCATGCTACATGGAGAAGAGCCAATTTTAGAAATTCAGCTGCTAGGGTTGGCTGAAAACTAACATTGGAAGAGGATCATAAAATGTTTAGTTTGAAAGCTGGAAAATTTTACGTAATTCTGTTGGTTATATACTTATAGAATACAATGGAAAGTGTGCTTAATGTATTTTCTTTAATATCATCATCATATAAAAATTGAGTTTATATGAACACAAGTTATCACTCAACAAAAGGAAAAAAACCTGTCTACATACACAAATAATTACCAAAAATATTTTTGTCAATTGTTATTGAAATATAACTATGGATTAATATTTAGTCTCCAAGTGTATGCATATCTCTAGACCAGTAATGATGATAAATTTCAGCTAAATTATCTCTATGCCATTTATTCCTATTTTCCTCTGTATTTGTGATCAAAGTTTAATTATCTTTCCTGATTAAGTCAAAGAACACCAAAATGTTTATTCAGGATAGCCTTTGAAATATATATTTTATTTGTATTTTGATATATTCCCCAAATTTCAAATAAAATAATGACAATGTATTTACATGACATTTATAGCTTTTTCTTCTTTTTTCTCACTCCACCTAACCTGAATCTCATTATATGGTAAAGATAAACATCCTTACATATGATGATTAACAAGGAGCAGTTTTTTACATTCAAAACATGTTTATTGGTTCATAGAGTAATAGTTCTAATATTTTTATGAAGCTAATTTCTTATTTTTAATTTTTACTTTGAAATAATTGTAGGAACAAAAAAATTGCAAAATCAAATATTAGATTCCTAAAAATGTCCTCATGGCAATAGAATTCCCTATAGTTTTGTATATAGATTATGATTTTTCATAGGACCTTGATCCTTGAAGAATTGGTGGACTGGTTATAAATTATTTGGTTTACACTTTGTTTTGTTGAATTTTAAAAACATGCCACTATATTTGCCAGTCCTTTTTGTTCATATGTGGCTTTTGAAAAGTCTGATCACAGAACAATTATTTTGTCTTTATAAGTTGTTTCATCACTTTGCCTAGGCCTTTTGGATTTTTTTCTTTATCTTTAAAATGTAATAGTTTTATTAATATATACCTTGAAGTTGATTACCCTGGTTAATTTTCCCAAGTATCCAGTGGACCATTTTAATATATAAATTGTAATCCCCTTGCTTTCCAGAAAGTCTTCTTAGATAATAATTTTAAATATTCTGTTCTATTATTTTATTTTTGTTCGTCAGAAGATCCAATAACACATGTTACTGTTTCTTGCCTGTCTTCCACTTTCCCTAATTTCTCTTGAACCATTTTCTTTCTCTATATCATTGTCACTCCTTTTTTTGTTTTCCTGTCTTTCTTCAATCTTCCGTATTAATTTTTTTGAGTCTATCCTCTTTTAGGCACCTGCATTATATTCTTCACTCTTAAGAAAATGGTGCATTCTCTTCCACATCTTACGTGAGTTTCATCAAATTTCTTTTTCTTTATTTTTTTGTCTTTTTATATTCTTAGTTTTTGTATTTCTTATTTACAGTGACTTTTTTATATTTGGTTTTTTGCTTGAGCATATTTAAGTCCATTTGGAGTAGTGTCTTCAAGTTTTCTTCTGCTTTATGCCTACATTTCTAGGGAATATTGTACTCAATTGACAAGTTATATAATTTGTTTTCTGACTTTTGCAAAAGATATGTTAATTTTTTTATTGTTTATGTTTGTGTTATTGGGCTGTTTATAGGCTTCTTAATTTGGGCATCGTCATGTCTGAGTATAAAAAAGTCAGTAATTTAGTGTTTCTTTTGCTTTTGTTTATTTTGTTTCCTTTGGTGATGGGTGGGGGGAGTTATGTGCACTCTTAACCTTTAGGTCTCTTATGATGTTCAGGACCTAAAATTTTCACTTTTGCTTTTTTCCTCAATACAACATCTAATGGCCAAAGAGCACTTTCCCTTCCTTTTTGACTTTTTCATCCCCCATGAGTTTCAGTAGGTGTCATTTCAAATCATGTGGTTGTTATAGTCCCTTCTTTGGGGAAGTATTTTGTCCATGCACTGAATTACCAAATTCAGTTAACATTTCAGACTGAAATACCTGTAGGCATAGTCTTTCTGGTGATAATTTGAGATCATTCCTAGGACCCCTTGTTCACTCTCTCTTTCATTCATTGTTTCTAGGCCTGTCTTTATTTGCCACTTGCCCTGCCACGGGGTGGAGTTGGTGTAGATCTACGAGAAATTGAATGCTGTGACTTGTTCTTTTTATTCTGTTTTTACATATGTTATTTTATTTTATTTTATTTATTGTTTTTTAAAGATTTTATTTATTTATTTGACAGAGAGAGACACAGCGAGAGAGGGAACACAAGCAGGGGGAGTGGGGGAGGGAGAAGCAGGCTTCCCGCCGAGCAGGGAGCCCGATGCGGGGCTCGGTCCCAGGACCCTGGGATCATGACCTGAGGCGAAGGCAGAAGCCTAACAACTGAGCCACCCAGGTGCCCCTACATATGTTATTTTAAATATTTATTTATTTATTTGAGAGAGAGAGAGAACCAGCAGGAGGGACACAGGGAGAGGGAGAGAGAATCCCAAGCAGGCGCCACGCTCAGCGCTGGGCCCCAAAGTGAGGCTCAATCTCAGGACCCTGAGATCACGACCTGAGCCAAAACCAAGTCAAATGTCAACCAACTATGGCACCCAGGTGTCCTTACTTATATTATTTTAAAGTTCAGGCATTCTCTTCCTTCAAGTTATGCTGAAGGCATGGTTTTATATGCTTTTCTTTTTCCTTCAGCATTACTTTTAAAGTGAATATGGAAGATTGAGTCCTGGGTGCTGCCACTGTCTTCAGCCCCTAGAAATATTTTATTCTTTTTATTTTAATATTTTGAAATCAAGACATATTAGAGTGTTATTCCTATTTTGGGGTAATTTATACATATTATCCACAATTGATTTACGTACATTTTACAAATTTTAGTGCATCACTATTGTTATATTTTTAAAATGTCTCTCAAATATTCTTGCTTTCAGATAGAAGGAAACAAATATTTTTAAGGACTGTCAGATCTTAAGACCACTATATAAATTATTACTTATCTTCATAGAATAACCTGGCATAGTACATACTATTGTTCTAGACTCAGATATAAAGAGACTATAATTCAATAGCATGACTGACTGATTGAATACACTTTCATATAACTCAAATGATAATAAAATTTTCATTTCATCAATATTTTCTCCAAATCTCAAATTGTACTTAAAATTATACCATATATGAAGTCTCTATTCAAATAACAGAAGCATACAACTTTAGATCACCAAAATCCATGAGTGCAAACTCAAAGGGGAAAATTACTTCCTTTTTTTGAAAATTGACTTTATTAATCTTCAAAGAAAAGACAAATAAAAAAATTGAAGACAATTATTTGTGGGATTATATTAATCTAAAATTAAATGTTATTTTTAATTTCCATCAAGAGAGATATGATTACTCATCAAGAGCATGTATCTTACTCTACTATGGTTATTTAGAATATATTTTGCTTTGGACATGGTCGAATTGTTCACTTGTCTGTGATCAAAGCAATACCACAATGACATAAAAATTTTGTAAGATCCAATGGCACTTTTTTAGGGCAACAATTTATTTCAACACCCTATATTACAATGCATTATATATACATGTGTATCTGTTAGTATCAGAAGCTGGTCTGTCATATATAGGGCCATCCACATTTTACAGTATTTTTTTAATGGGCTTTTATATCTTTTCTCTTAATCATTATTTGTGTACTTGATGGCAATTTATAGCTTCTATCGTATCAAACAAGAATAATTAATAGTACTATTAGGGAAAACATGTTAAGTTTAATTTCCTAAATGTAATGCCTTTTAATAAATAAAATATATTGATGAGTAAATTAAATAAAATGAATTTAAATTGATTTTGACAAATGAAATTTAAATATATTATCTGGAACTATAAAGATAACAATTAGAAGTAAAAATAGATATGTCTCTTTATCTCATTTATGATCATTGTATCAGTTAATAGATAAGAATCCTTATTCTCCTACTGATTGGGTAATTAAACTAGTTAAAACTTGAAAGTAGAATAGAAAAGAGTGCTATATGAAGATCATACACTAAAACTGGTCCTATAAAATTGATTAGATTTATGTTTGCAGGCTGACCATTCTCCCACGTAAATCTATGCTATACCCTGGACCATCACAAAGGCAAAATAAATTGAATAGATCAACAAAAGATTGAACAGGTAGCAACTGAAGTTTGGGCTTTGGCTTTTTGGTACAATGCAGAGTTGAGGTCGTCAAGTATAGTAATATCCACTTTGCTTTTAAAGTTTTCTTCACGATTTTGGTCTACATAAAAAGAAGGAGATCTGTCCTGGTGGGAGTATACATTCATCAAAGTATTTATTTAAATCTCATGTTCAAGGCGCTATCTAAATTTTAGTTTGGACAACTAAAATATTTAGCAATGGAACAATGCACTAAGAACATGGTGAACCAAGAACATTTTTTTAAAAAGACTTATTTATTTATTTTGAGAGAGTAAGATTGAGAGAGAGAGAGAGTACATGAGAGGGGGTAGTGTTGGAGGGAGAAGCAGGCTCCTTGCCGAGCAGGGAACCCGATGCGGGACTCGATCCCGGGACTCCAGGATCACGACCTGAGCCAACGGCAGTTGCTTAACCAACTGAGCCACCCAGGAGCCCGATCTAAGGACACTTTGCAGCTCAGGCATAAGGTTTGTTTCTGTGTCCTTGGGTTGAAATCCCAGCTTAATTGACCTCAGATATAACTTCACTTAGTCTCAGGTTTCTTACCTGAAAAATGCGAACAAAATATTCAGTATCTCATAGCTTTTTTTTTTTTTTCCTCAAAAATTAAGTGTTAGTGGTGCCTGGGTGGCTCAGTGGGTTAAGCATCTGCCTTCAGCTCAGGTCATGGTCCCAGGGTCCTGGGATCGAGCCCCGCCTCGGGCTCCCTGCTCAGGGGGAAGCCTGCTTCTCCCTCTCCCACTCCCCCTGCTTGTGTTCCTGCTCTCGCTGTGTCTCTCTCTGTCAAATAAATAAATAAAATCTTAAAAAAAATAATTAAGTATTTCATATACATGAAGAATATGAAACAGCATAAGCCACATATTAATATTAGTTTAATAAGTGTTAGCTATATACATAAAACATTAAACTATGATTTTGGAGGTCAAGTAACTACAAATTTTTGAAGAATGAATTGACAACTGCTCAAGTAGCTAGAAGTTAGATGGTATAAGCTTTATTATAGAGTAACAGATAAAGCCACAGGGAAGCATGGAGAAAAATGTGAACAGCAGTCTATTACTTAATCTACATGAACAATTTGTTTAGGGGAATCTCTGTTCAGCAATAATGCATCTAAAGTAAAAACACAAAATTATATGAAATAATTTGAAATGTTAGTATTTAAGCTTCAATCTACATTCTTATAAAATATCTTTAAAAATTATTAGGCAAATTTATATAATTTGGTAGCCTATGGATGCAGACATACATGGCAGTTATTTCAAAATGTAAGAGAAAAGTTAATACTGAACCCCGTACATTGGGTACTGCTTTGTGGTACTGTATCTGCGGAGGACACAAAGCCCACCTGGGGTATAGATTGCAGTATATGATGTTTTATTATGTTATATTCCATTATATTAAAATAGTTTGAGCCTACTGATTTTCATTTTATTATTTTTTAAAATACATTCTATATTTTCTTGATTCTTCTTATATTTCAAAATACAAAGAGAAATCATTCTAAAGCATAGTACTTGCTTTTGAAACATGGAAAAGCCCAGCAATCCATTTATTCCACAAATCATCTTACTTTGTATTCACATTTCATCCCTTTTTGAAACCTCAAAACCACTGGTGCATAGAAATTTCAATTGTGGAAAATGGAAAAGATACTGTAGCTCTTGTTAAAGTCTTTAACAGGGTAATCTAACTTTTTCTGTTAATAATCATGTAAGTAACTTGCCTTTGAAAAATAACACTGACTAAATTAACATAATATTAAAACATAAAATGGTTTCATGAACGCTAACTTAAAATGATCTCACACAGTGAAATTTTTGAGAAACCAAAAATAAGGTGGTGACATTTTGAGGGAAACATTTATGACTGTCCTAGTGACACACACCAATTTTCCTAGTATGACTGACTGCAAGGCAGAGTGTCTAAATGACAATGCTCACTCCTCTTAGAATATTAAGCTTAAAAGGATCGCCTTAAAAATACTAAAGCCAGGCTACCGGTCTGCTTTGGGACATGAAGTAAACGAGGGACACAGAAAATGACAGATTCTTCCTGATTAGTCTGACAGGGTGGCAGGCCTAACAGATACTTACTTATTCTTGGCACCATGGTCCTGAAATACAGTTGTCAGAAAATAGAATTATCTGCCAAATTTTATTATGCTGGTAAGTTTTTTCATACTTTCTCAACCCTCGTCTGCTCTTAAAAGTTGGGTAAGGGAAAGTCTGACAAAATTTAACAGCTCTAACATTAAAATTCTCCCTCACTCCCTCCCTCTTTTTCTTTCTTTCTTTCTTTCTTTCTTTCTTTCTTTCTTTCTTTCTTTCTGGAACTCAGTGGTCTATCAGTATGACTATCAAACTGTTTCTCTTTCCCTTTAAGCTTTTTTTTTCAGTGCTATTTTTAATATCATTCTTTTATAAAATTGACAAAATACAGGATTATTTTTATTATAAAATTCAAAAATTAGATAAATTGTTAATAGGGTATTTGAGAACAAGTTTCAGTGAGAATCCACAGATGACACAACTATCAACATGGAGGTTAGACCTGCACCTCATCAAAACAAATCAGTTTAGTAAATTCATTTTGAAGTACTGATTTTGGGATAAAATACAGTTTGAACATAAATTAACAAATATATTAATCAAATAACTATGCATTGTTTAAATGCCTACTCCGTGCCAGAAATTTCAATGTAGCTATACTTTCTGCCTTTGAAAAATTTTGAGTATTGTGGGAAAAATTGACTTATAAACATATAAAATAAACAATAACATAATGCTGTATGCAGAATCTGATCCCTGAGACTTTTCAATAGTGGAATTATGAATTTTGGAAATAGGTAGGGAGATATCAGAGGTTTTAATGATGTGATGAGTTTTACAAGCTAAGGAGCAGGAAAACAATTTTTTTTTTAAAGATTTTATTTATTTATTTGAGAGAGAGAGAATGAGAGTTAGAGAGCATGAGAGGGAAGAGGGTCAGAGGGAGAAGCAGACTCCCTGCTGAGCAGGGAGCCCGATGCGGGACTCGATCCCGGGACTCCAGGATCATGACCTGAGCCGAAGGCAGTCGCTTAACCAACTGAGCCACCCAGGCGCCCCGGAGCAGGAAAACAATTAACCATTAATTAAATTTGAATACTTCTAGACAATTCTCAGAAAAATACTAATGTATAGATTCAGTTTTATGTAATTGTCCATATATATAGAAAAGAGTTGGAAATATATATTTGAAGCTTCATATTGTCAAGAATTGTGAAGAATAAATTATGATGCATACACATTTAAGTGAGATGTGATTCCCATGGAAATGCTTTAAATTGCTACTGATGATAGTTAGAATATTAGAAGTCTCCCCAAACCAAGTGAGCTGTTTCTAGACCTGTAAGGTGCTGGTAGAAACAGTGATATCACTAAGAAACCTAATTTAAAAAGCACTTGATAAATAACTGGAAAAGCGAGCTGAAAAATAAGCCTAGGAACTTGGAAGCCATCAAGTTATCCTTCAACAGGTGAATGAATAAATAAACTGTGATATATCCACACAATGGAATATTATACAGCAATAAAATAAAATGATATATCAAGCCATGAAAAAACTTGGAGGGACCTTGAATACATATTGCTAAGGAAAAGAAATAAATCTGAAGAAGCTGATTATGATTCCAAGCTTATGACATTCTGGAAAAGTCAAAACTATGGAGACTGTTAAAAGATCATTTATTGCCAGGAGTTGGGAGGAATGGAGCAAAGGATAGGGATGAATTAGTAGGTGAACCACACATATCTTTTAGGATTTTTAGGGCAGGGAAATATTCTGCAAATTACTATAATGGTGGATACTGGTCATAATATATTTGTGAAACCCATAAAATGTACAGCATCAAGAGGGACTTCTAATATAATCTACAGATTTTAGTTAATAATAATAGGCCAATATTGGCTTATCAATTTCAACAAATATACTACACTAATGCAATAAGTCAATAATAAGAGAAACTCTGTGTGTGTGTGTATGTGTGTGAGTATATGAGAACCCTACACTTTCCATTCAATATTTCAGTAAACATAAAGCTACTCTAAAAAATAGAATTTATTAATTTGAAAAGTAGGCCAAAGAATAAGGGAGTTTTGAGAAAAAGAGAGTAGTCATATTTGTTCATTAAGTCAACACATATTCATAGAATGATATCTATGTACCATGCACCACCCCAATTACTTTGAAGAAGAAATGAAAACGAGGTAAACACCATGCTTTCACAAAGCTTATAGTCAATTGTTGACACTAAATCCATTGTGAAATTTTAAAAAATGAGATATTGGAATCAGCACTATTTAGATTATTTCTTCTGGCTATATGCACTTAACACACCATGCAGTCCTTTCCTTCAACACTAATATTTGTGATTACTTATTTAATATCTACAGAGGAGCAGATTTATTTATTTATTTATTTATTTATTTATTTTTTACTCTATGTCATTGAATTTGATTGGAGATCTTTACGTTTAGGACATCTGAGTGAAGTTACTTAGTCACGTACCAGCAGAAAACCACAGCTATCTGTAAGCTTTTCGTCATCAACGTTCAACACCAAATAGCAATGGAGCAACACCTACAATTTTCTTAGAGAAAAAAATTGTAGCTTAAATATATTGACCATGAGATAAGTGAGAGCATTCTCAAAATAAAAGATTTCAAAAATAAAACACCTATGAATTTTACACCCAATGCATTTTTAAGTTTTTCTCTTTAGAACCATGACCATATTCATTGTTTCTGAGGTTTCTATTTGAAGAATAGGCCAGATTTATAATTTTTAATATCTTATGAAATCCTCAGTATTTGTCGGTACTATTTTACATTCTTTACACATTTAACTGAATGATCTTAAAACGTTACATGGCAGGTACAGTGATTGTCCACATTTATATCAGGGCCATATTTGAAGGAGCCATGGGTAGGGGCCTTACCAGGATAACAAAGTTATGAAGTGGTAGAACCAAGAATTGAACCCTGCAAGTCTGGTTCTAAATTCTGTATTCTCTATTACTGTGCCTTATCTCTCTCATGCATTAAGATAAATAGGTTTACATAGTTGTGAAATCCAAAATCGTAAGGGAAAGCAATAGATTATCTGTCCCTTTTCAAAAATGAATATATTATTATTTTTTTCAATTGCCTGCCTAGGGACAAAAATTCTCTGTCTTTGTTCAATAACTTGTTACAGTAGTTAATCAGATTTTCAATTATAAAATCTATTCTTATTTTGACTCAACACAGCCTTTTTACAATTTAATCCGTTAACCCAACTCCCTCTCTAGAGATGGAGATCCAAGAAATTTGTGGTATCCTTATAAAAATACTTTACACAATGAAAAATATAAGCTAAGATTTTATAAACTTGCAAGGGGAAATGAAGGAAACCAGAGTGGAACTGGAAGGAATTAAGTTGATTCAAGCTCAATATACTAGCTTAGTGTCCTTTGACATTTTTTCTCATGTGGATATAAGGGTACTTTTAAAAGAATATATCAATTCATTCCTAATAAATGTAACAATTTGTGTTTTTTTCCTCTTTTTTGCCTCATGATAAAAATATGCTATGGAGTTTCAGGGTATATATCTGAGTTATATTTGGACAGTTATTTATACCACTAAAGCATCATCCATACAATAAATTATCTTTGGAGTGGCAAAACTGTTGGAGACCATCTTGCTATGTTGATGAGGACTTCCAAATGCCTGTTTTCAATATAAATCATGACTCTTGGAGATAGAGTTTTGAGAAACCAAAACAACAAAAAGTTAAAATTAGGAAATATGGAGCAATGGTCGCCAAAGTTTGTGGGAAAGAAGTAGCTGGGTTCTTCTGGTGTGGATTACTTCATAAAATACCTAATGTAAACAAAAACCATAGGAGCTTATATACAAGAAGAACAATGTGCTGCATTAAGCATGGAGAAGATAAGTACTAGAGAAAGAAAATTGTAAATTTATTGGGAATCTTGTATCCTTTTATCTCTTTAATAAGCATGCAGTGCAAAAGCACACAATAGAAAGGGCATCTTTCTTTTATAGTATTACACTTCTTTCCTTTTCCAAGGATGTGGTGGGAGGATCTTTCTACAAAGGTAAAGATCGTGAGTGCAAAGAAACAGAAGGTTAAAACTGTCCACAGTCAGGCATAATGAAGTAAGTTATACAGAAAAACAAAAACCAACACTTATTTGAATAGTTGACTTAAAATGGTTTGAAAAGTGCAAGGTCAACATTGTGGGTGATAATAAGGTTCAATGTGCTGTTCTACATGTGTTCCTTTTTCCCTTACTTTCATGCATTTGAATGAAAACAACTTTTTCCTTTTGCCTTCGGTGACCTCCCCTGACCCATGTTCTCTGAATCAAATTCTTACTTATACTTCACAATTTAGCTCAAGGCTCATTATCCTACTTATACCAATTTTCTTAGCTGTAATTGCACATTTATTTTTTATGTGAAATTTAGGATGCACAAGAACATACTGTTTGTTAGTGTGATAGAAATGAGCCTAAGGTACAGACTTAAAATTTCCATTGAATAAAGGATAAAGCAAGAAGTCCTGAACATAACCTTTCAATGCTTTCCAGTACTTTCATATACCTCTAGTACATGTTTCCCATTCCCAAGAAAGTTGAGATACCAAATTAATTGTTGTATTCTCCAGGCTACCCAGATGACAAGTGTGTCAGTGTATGTATAAAAGTGAGCTACTTATGCTAACCTAAGGAATTTATGTTGAGGGAAATAAAGTAAACAAATATGATAGCAAAAGTTCAAGCAATCACCAAAAAATATTATTTACCTTTACCCTCAAAGAAAAGTTATAACTGGAAGATATTAGTTGGGGAGAAAAAAATTTGCTCATCTAATTTGTGTTATAACAAGACTTCAAAAATATAAGAAATTCTCTGCATATTATGTCTAAACATTAAAGAAGAACAGCACAACATGTCTTGGTATGGTGATGTGCATGAATGATCTTTAGAGTACGAATTTCTAATGGGAGTTCGACAGCAAGGAAAAAATATTTCTAAGTGTACGTATGTTGAAAAGTTTCCAGGAAGTATGATTTTGCAATTTCAGATTAATATAATATGTGTGAATCATAGCTGGTGAAGGAAAATAAAAAGTATCTTTTCATAGAAAAGTAAGTTTCAAATCAGATTTATATGATGAATGGATACGATTCTGAAAGGATATTACAAAAAAGAATGAAAAGAATGATGTACGTGATTTGTATGAAAGTACACTTTGATAATTAAAGCCAGGATTAATGATTAAGGAAGATGGGACCAATTATTTATATATATATATATATATATACACACATACATATATATACACATATATACACATATATATTTCAATGTATATGGCATATATACACACTCTTTTTATAGTGTATTACTGTGTAAATATGTATAATACATAATTGTATATATATAATATATAATGGTATATCTATAATGGCATATATACTATTAAATACATATATATTACTATATAGAGTGTGTATATATATATACACTGTATATACTATATTTAATAGTATATACATGCATAATAGTATATTTTATATCTAGATACAGTATATATAATAGATATAGTATTAGATATGCCATTTTGTTTATACACACACACACACACACACACACTATTATATACAGTGGGTATATACAGATTGAAAGAGAAAGAACAAATGATAAAACAAGCTGGGTAAAATGTCAACAATAAATAAACCTGGGTAAAGAACGTAATATGTGTGTAACTTCTCTGTGGGTGTAAAAATATATAAGAATAATTACAATAACAAAATAAAAATGGGCTGGGCGCCTGGGTGGCTCAGTCGGTTAAGCCTCTGCCTTTGGCTCAGGTCATGGTCCCAGGGTCCTGGGATCTAGCCCTGCATCGGGCTCCCTGCTCAGTGGGAAGCTTGCTTCTCCCTCTCCCACTCCCCCTGCTTATGTTCCTGCTCTCGCTGTGTCTCTCTCTGTGAAATAAATAAATAAAATCTTTAAAAAAGATAGAAAAGGGCTAAAGTAGGAATTATCATGGAAGCAATTAGAGATCAGTCTGAGAGGAAGAAGGAGAGGCTTACTTAAGGAATTTATATGTAACCTCAGACTCAAATTAGAAGAGGGCAAGTAGTAAAGAAAATACTTTAAGTAGACAAGCATGTGCAAAATCCTAAAAGTCGGAGATAAAGATAACTTGAAACCAAAGTGGGTAAAAGAGCTGAAGTTGAGTGGAGGGGGACCAGGAAGGAAAGATGGTCAGCAGCATAGTCATGTAGGTCCATTTAATGCAATTTGAGGAATCAGACAATATTTGCTGGGGTTAGCATACAATTTTTTTAACATAGGTTTTACCTGGAAACTATATTAGGCTAGTATCTTGAGATCATTGAAAGTAGACCGTTCTGGATCAATGATACCACTTAGATTCTTGCAGTATTTTAAGATAGATTATATCACTGGTTTGAACTAGTTTACTGTCACACTGACACTTGGAATGCAAATAAGGAGACCAAAAAAGATTTTGAAGTTGAGTCAATGATATCTGGCACAGGGTTCATGAGAACGATGAGTCAAAGATATGGCAGTTGTGTTAGGGTTCCGTGCATTCCATTAGGTGTAATGGGTTAGAAAGAAAGTTCCACATTAAAGGTGATTTTTGGAGGGTGACGAGCAAAATTTATCACCCCAAACACTCAGACATCATCTTGGATAATTCTAACCAAAATAGAAAAATCAAGAAAATAACATTAATTCTAATTTAAATTACTTATCTTGGGGCACCTGGGTAGCTCAGTTGGTTGAGCATCAAGTTCTTGATTTTGGCTCAGGTCATGATCTCAAGGTCGTGAGATCGAGCCTCGGGAGTCTGGCTCTGCACTGAGTGTGGAGCCTGCTTGGCATTCTCCCTCTGCCTCCCTCTACCTCTCCGAGCCTCCCCAATCCTACCCCTCCACACCCCACTCAGGGGCATATGCGTGCATGCTCTCTTTCTCTGTAAAATATAAATTAAAATAAAAGATACCTCTCCAACAACCGACTTTCAGAGCCAGATCCTGGACCACTTGATCACTAAAAAATACTCCAATTCAGAAATCTACAATTACTTGATCAGACCTCAAATTCCTTCTTTGCTAACTTTCTCACTCAGTTACTCCCATTATATCTGTTTCTAACTGAAACATTTTACTAATGTTCTATGCTTTCCATGTTTATTGGTGTCTTCCTGTTTTTCTCTTGATAGCATAGACCTGAGCCACACTCCTCTAGTTTAAATATTGACTTCCTACTTATCCTGTGGAGCAAGTTCATTAACTTCTTTGCACATGGGTTCTCTCATTTGGAAATGGTGATCGCTAGAGGATCTAGTTAAGAGGGTTATTGTAAGGGAAGTAGGCCGACCGCATGAGCACTATGCAAGTGAAAGTTCTTTTTACAAACCATCTGTGATTTATACCGCTCTTGATTTAGTACTCTTGCAAAATATGGATTTGACTGAATTAAAATTAGCCCATATCCTTCAATAGATTTCAAATTCCTTGATGAAGTTGTACCAAATTTTTATCTCTATATCCTTTGGGCCTTGTCTTTTCCTGGCTACATATGTAGTCAATAACTGTGAATAGACACATTATCAAAGCTAAGTCCATCATTGCTCAATGGGCTAATTTATATCCAGCTGACTTGTCCCCAGCCATTACTGTGTATGTTATAATGGCTAAACCTTTTAAGAATGCCTGACATCCCAGTATGTCTCGGGATTAATTTAATGATGTCAAAAAAAAACTCCACAGCAGCTTATGTGTATGTGTTAGTCTCCTTCATTAGATTGTAAATCCCTGTATTGAAGAAACTGCATTTTATTCACTTCTGTATGCTTTAGAGCACCATAGCTGAGTAACTTGAATTTAATAAGTTTTCAATACATATTGAGTTGAACTGGTTATTTGCTCCTTCAAAATTCAGTTCAGATATCACTTCTTAGGTGAGGCTTTTCTGAGCTTTCCATCCAGAACTGATTATTCCCCATGCTATAGTAAGGATTGACTTTTGACTGTGAGGTTGTGTTTTAAAGATGAAAATTCCCCACCTATACACAGAAGTATACATATGATTAGATGGATCAAACCATAATTCCCTTCCCCTGGACATACTGATTCATTAGTCCAGAACAGGCATTTGACCCAAAACAGGCCTCTTGGAAAGCTTCACATGAAAACAGGAAAAAATCAGTAAAGTCAAGATCAGTCAAGAGAAACAGTATTCAATTCCCCGACTCTTCTGTTTCTTTCAATTCTGCATTTGTTTCTGTACATTGTCCAGGAAAAATTAAATTTATTCAAATAAAGCTTTTGTAGCTTGCAACCAACAAAGTATACGCCAATACACCTTATATCATCAATCACCTAAACATGTTTTCTGTCTTTCTTTGTCATTCTCTTCCTTCTTTCCTTGCCTTCTTCCTCCTGAGTCTCTTCCTCCCTGCTTTCCTCTTCCTCTCCTACTCCACTTCATGCTCTTGCTCCCTCCTCCTTCCTAGTATGTTTCATCTGTCTTAAAACTTTAACAAAATATAATTCATTCCTATTCATTCTACCTCAAAATAATTTTCCAGATTTACTTATAGTTCTCTCCACTCCTAATATTCTAGACAAAGCTGAATCCTGAGTTAGAAGGTGGGTGGATGGATAGAAAAATAGATAGATGACAGATGGTAGGTAGATAGATGGATAGATGATAGATGATTGATAGATGATTGATAGATGATAGATAGATAGATGATTGGTAGATAATAGATAGATGATAGATAGATGATTGATAGATGATAGATAGATAGATAGACAGATGATTGATAGATGATAGATAGATAGATGATTGATAGATGATAGATAGATAGGTAGATAATTGATAGATGATAGATACCGTGTTATGTATCACCCTTTTTAAAAATCTTCATTAGCTTTTTTGTTGTTCAGAATGAAATCAAAGTCTTTTATATTGATTACTTAGCTCTATACAATACCAGATCAGATCCCTGCCTAACTTTACAATTTCATCTACTTTCCCTGATCCTTTGTTTAAAATTATTCAGCCACACTGGTCCTACCTTGTCCCTTAAGCACACAGAGCTCATCTTTGCCATGAATCTTAGCACTATTTTTCCTGTCTGGTGTGCTTCTCATGGCTGACTTATTCTCTCATTCTCCTTAAGTCTCACTTTCTCAGAGATCCCTTCCTTGAACTGTCAATATCAAGGAGTTCCATCTCTTCCTAGCATCACATGTTTTTATTTTCGTTATAGCCCTTATCATCACCTGTTATTTATTTATTTGCTTATTACCTGCCTTCCTTATACTTCCTCAGGTAGGAACCCTGTATGTCTTCATCACCTTTGTAACTCTAAGACAAAGCATAATGATTGCTCATTTGTTTTCAAAAAGTGGTTATTGAAGTAATTTTTCTAAGTGTAATAAAAACAAGGCCAAGAAAATATAAATGCATAAGAATATACAACTTGTGATTGTCATGCTGAAATTATAAGGTTTTTTTTTAATTTCAAAACAGATGTTGTTTCCTATATAGCATTGTTCCTTTAGATATACCTACCTCTCTCAAATTATTAAAGTTCTAATATAGTCTTAGATTTACATTCTACTCTTCTCCTGTCTTCTGTACCCATTGCATATATGCTGTCTAAAATAACACCAGAGCATATGGTTTGAATATAATGATTTTCCATGGAGTAGTCTGAGGGGATCTGAATAGCCTGGACACATAGGGTTGACATTTTTGAATGCTGCTCTGCAATCTGATTTTATAAGTGAATTTAGCTAATTAAGTTCAAGTGTATTGACTCCAATTTCATAGGCACAGTTTCTACTTGTGGGACCAAAAAAAAAAAGTCCTAGAAAAAAAAAACATACTGTGTTTTCATTTTATATTACAGTAAAAATTAATAGACTAACCTTCAATATTAATCCAATAATAATATAAAACTAAAATAAATTAACATCTTTGAAAATATTGTTGAAGAAGTGATTAGACCACAAACTTGAAACTCTGGAATACCAGACAGGTATGGGGTTACTAGTATTCCTCTTCTTATTCCTCTTGGCCACAATATATCTAAAGCATGTATTCTGCATCACTTCCCAGAGTGGTCCTGTAGGATTGTTCCATATCACTGGCTACAGACATGGCTGCACTGTATTCCTCTTGGCTGCATTCCCTTTCTCACCTGCCAATGCATATTGACCCCTCTAAATAAACTACGTCTTAGCTTCAGCTTCTGCATCTTGGGAGAAGTGGACCAAGACAGCAAATAAAGCTACAGAAAAAACTCAGCACAGAAGGCTCTTGCAAAAATCTGCTATCTCCCCTCCACTCAACATACCCATCTAGTTTAAATACCTCTTGTTTAATTCTATGACTTTGGGCAAACCATTCAATTTCACTGAGTTGTTACCTCCTCTGTGAAACAAAGCTATTAATGTTTAAAATTACAGTGGTTTAGATCTTCAGAAGAAAAATAAATGCATAAAAGCTGAGAAAAGTCATATACATCTCTATTAGTATTTCATAAAATTATTACAAAATGGAAAAATCTGAGTACAAGTGACAGCATGATAAATAGAAAGATGAGAATATCTTTCATGTTTGTGCATCAAGTCTGCAATTTCTTACTAGCAACTGTTCCTGATTCTCTTTCTTTTCATTACTCATTTTAGTCAAGTGTCACCAAATGCTGAATCACATCTATAGGACACCAGGTGCATCAGGGAAAGCACCAACTTAAAAATAGTCAAAGAAGTTTGAAAGCTGGAACAGGAAGATACTTTCTTTCGTTTTTTTTTTAAAGATTTTATTTATTTATTAAAGAGAGAGAAGGAGTATGAACAGGGGGAGGGTCAGAGAATGTAGCAGACTCCCCGCTGAGCAGGAAGCCTGATGTGGGGCTGGATCCCAGGACCAAGATCATGGCCTGAGCCAAAGTCAGATGCTTAACCAACTGAGCCACCCAGGCGCCCCAGGAAGATACTTTCATGTGCATTACTAGCTGTGGCTTCTCTCTGTTTCTGAGATGATTACTTCTGGCCTATCCTTTCTACCTCATTGAGTCGGAGTCCTGTGTATTTTTACCTTGATCCTTAGAAAATTGTCTCATTCGGCAACACTTATGGAACATCCACAACATCTGAAAGAGTGTCCTAAGCCTTGACCGGACAAAGATAATTAACACATGGAGACAACTTCTGGATAATCTGATTGCTGCTCGTTTACACTATTCCCCACCTAAATATTAATTGATTATACTATTCATGGCTTTCTTATTGATGTCAGATTATTTTGAACTTCATTCTTGCTATAAATGAACTCCTTGATCCCAAAACATAATCTTGCATCTCTAGTAGTTGTTTATGTTACCCTTTTATATATATTATATACATATAATATATATACACATTATATAATATAAAATATTATATACATATAATATATACCATAAAAATATATGCATATAATATATAATATAAAATATTATATGTATTTCTATATAATATATATTATATTATATTATATATAAAAAATATATATATACTATAAATAATAAGTAATAAATATATTATAGATTATATATGTATGTGTCATGTAAAACAAGAATTAAACTCTTTGAATGTGTTATTTCTTTATGACTGATAAAATAATAGGCTAAAATAATCTAATGACTAGAATATCCATGTTTCTGCCTCACAATTTATTCACAAATTTAATATGTACAAGAAGTTGCAGTTTTTTTCAAATAAATATAGATAAAAGATTACAATTAACTTAAGTGATCTCATTATAACAACAGTATGCAAACCGTCAGTTTAAAATTTTGTCTTGATTTTTCTCCCTCTCAAAAATGAATGGTCATCATTCGCAATTCCAGAATATAAATTATTTAATGGCACTAAAGTTTCAATGGAAATGATATTATGTATAGTTTGTCTTCACATATCCTTGCAAATTTTCCTCTTTGCAGAAAATTCCAATCCTGAGAGATTTTTTTTTTTGATTTTTGAAAATAAATACAAAATTTGTACCGTTGTTTGGCAACAACATCTTCAACAACACGCAACTTCCAGAGTCAACGTGTGCTCTTTGTCAAATGGCAGAAAGAGAACGATAGTGGAAGTGTGCCGAACCTGGGTGTTCCACACACATTCCCAGCGCTCATTCCATTGGGTAAAATTCAATGCATGACCAGATCAAATTCTGAGGGAGCCCAGAAAACGTAGTTTAACTTGTACCCAAGTAGAAAAGAAAACTAGTTCTGATAAATAGTAATCTTTAAAATCTTACATATTTCTTCCCAGATTGTAGTTAGAAATAATCGTACACTGCTTGCGCTTGATTCTCAGCTAACTCTAAAGTACTTTATCCCGTTACAGATGCTTTTCTTTGTGGGTTTTTTTTTGGGGGGGGTCAAAATAATTTACGTAAAGTAAAATTCATCATTTTTATTGTGCATTTTTATGAGTTTTTACAATCAAAATGTATAATCTGAATCGTCTCAAAAAACTCACTTGTGCTCCTTTTCAGGTGATCCCTTGTCCCACCCATCCCCAGCCCCTCTCAACCACTGATCAGTTTTGTATCTTTATAGTTTTGCTTTGCAAGGAATTCATAAGAATGGAATCATATAATATGTAATATTTCACTTTGACTCTTTTACTTACAATTGATTTGAACAGAGGATGTCTGTGTGTGGGTGTGGAAGCTCTACTCAGAAAAGCAGGGACTGTTGAATGTTGTACTGTGGTGGTAGTGGAGTTTGAAAGAAGTAATAATATTAGAACTATAGTTTGTGAAAAAAAATCTATCTTTGAGAAAACACACTTTTAATCTGACATACCAAAGAGTAAAGAAACCATTACATAAAAATATCAAATGCCACTTAGATCTTTTCTAAGATTTTCAAAAAATACAAAAGTGAATGTTATAATGTATTTTTTTAAATTTTATTATGTTATGTTATTCACCATACATTACATCATTAGTTTTGAATGTAGTGTTCCATGATTCATTGTTTGTGTGTAACACCCAGTGCTCCATGCAGTACATGCCTTTTAAAAAACACCTTGTACTTACCACCTGGTTTCAACAATGTTTAGCTCATGGTCAATCTTGTTTCATTTATACCTATTTTAACACCACCCATCCCACAAAGGAGTTAATGTGAAACAAGTCTCAGGAAAGATATTATTCATTCTGTGTTTCTATTAGTATACACGTACGATTTTGTTTTAGAAATCTGACACCTTATGATTGGAAATAAGACATATTGCTATTTCTATAGATAAACATTTATATGACTTGTTCATTCTTATATGGAAGAAATGCCAGCCTCCCAAATTGTAACTAAAAATTCCATTTAAGATCCCCAAATGGAGCATGGAACACTATTTTTAGCCTGCTCAACTTATCCTCATTTAAGATGGAAGGGAATATTTAATATCCACTGATTTAGGTGATGAAACTTATTGAATATAGTATATATTGTCCACTTTTATAAAATGCATTCCTTTTAGAATATGGGAAAACTCTTAAGAGTTTTCCAAACTGATCTGATAGTCATGGATTACAATCAATATAGAGAAATGCATTGATGAACTCTTTAAAAGTTCAAATTGTAACATATTTTTAATTCTGTGGGGACAAGATAGCATAATTGAAGGTGCCTGAAAAGTGGGTGATAAAAGTATTGAGAATAAAAATTTTCAAATTTGAACAAACAGGTGATATAAAATCTAAAATGGTTCTACCCATCAAATTTTAAATATTCACGCAAATTATTAATATGTTAAGATTTAAAGAGCACAGTTGCTTTCCAGTCATTCACACAGGTTGAGAAAGATGGGGACTTTCATGAACGGTCAGACACTATTTATTTAGCACTTAAATAAGTCTTTTACAATAAGTATGTGGTCTTTCAAAAATAAATGAAGAGGCATAAGAGATTAGTATCATAAAACAACTGTCTTCCTAATTTTCTTCTTAGATTGTCATTTGTTCCATTTAAGCTTTGATTGCTCTTAATCAACGAAACTATCTAGGCTATTCTCTGTGTCTCCCTTCTTTAATCACATATTGACTGAGTGTAATGTGGTCAAATATGTCTTGTCATCCACTGCCTTCCTCTGCCAATGAGCTCTGGTCACATCTACCCTGGTTTACACAGATCAGTTTCATTAATTTTGAATGCTAGCCAAATTTAATTGTCATTTTAATATTTTTACTCTCCTCTAGACTGTATTATCATTGTAAAAATGTGCCTAATATTTTTTTCCAGAAACATTCAACCTCCATGTTTGTAGTTTACAGGTTTTAACATCTATAAAGAAAAAAATTGTTCTGACACCTGTGACAACTTGGATGGAAGACCTCATGATGTCTGCAATGGGTGTCATGTTTTTCTTTTTTTTTTTGGGTGTCATGTTTTTCTGAGTTCCAAAAAATGATTTTTTACCTAGACTCCATACCGAACATGGGCTTGAACTCACGACCCTGAGATCAAGAGTTGCATGCTCTTTGGGGTGCCTGGGTGGGTGCAGTCGATAAAGTGTCTGACTCTTGGTTTCGGCTGGGTGGTGATCTCAGGGTCGTGGGTTCAAGCCCCTTGTCCAGCTCTGCACTCAGTGCAGAGTACGCTTCAGACTCTGTCTGACTCTACACCGGTGCTCTTGCTCCTCTCTCTCTCTCTTTCTCAAATAAATAAATAAATCTTAAAAAAAAAAAAAAGTTTCATACTCTACCCACTGAGGCAGCCAGGTGCTCCCCCCACCAAAAACAAATTTTAAAATTAGTTTTAACATAGGGGCGCCTGGGTGGCTCAGTTGGTTAGGCGACTGCCTTCGGCTCAGGTCATGATCCTGGAGTCCCGGGATCGAGTCCCGCATCGGGCTCCCTGCTCAGCAGGGGGTCTGCTTCTCCCTCTGACCTTCCTCTCTCTCATGCTCTCTACCATTCTCTCTCTCTCTCTCTCAATAAATAAATAAAATCTTTAAAAAAATAAATAAAATTAGTTTTAACATAAAAAATAACATGTAAATGTGAATTACATTCATGTTTGGGTAATCTAATTTTGCCAATCAGCTTTTTAGTGGAAATCTGGTTGAATTAGCTTTTAATGTCCATTTAGAGTCCTAACTGTAATGCAGAGTGTCTATTTGTTGAGTTTTCTGGAAAGGCTATTTCTTCCTTTGGTGTGAAAATCTAAATCAGATGACAGTCAATTACTATGCACATATGTCTTTTTCTTTGAATCACAGAATTCTAAAATATCAGATTTCATATAGGGGTCTTAATCAGCAACCAGCATATATATAGAATAAAGTTATAAATCACATAATTATTTTTAGTACTTTAGGATATCACTCTTCCTCTTGTATTACTGAAGTGTTACTGAAAAAATCTATGTAGGAACCAAAAAACAAAACTTTTCATGCATTAAGGAAAACAAACAATAAAACAAATACTTTGAAAGCCTAGTAAGTCCTAAGGACTGTGCTAAGCGGGGAAATGTAAACTAGTCAGATAGACTGCTTTTTGTCCATTAGTAATTCACACTCTGGTGATGATCAAATAATAATCACTTTTCTTATTATTTTGATATTATTATTCACTTTCTTAATTTTAGGTTTACCTGACTCTACTGGAGGATCTAAAACCTCATGAGTTTTCCGTATAATGGCCCAGTGTGCCTTCTGTGTTAACAACCCTTGACAATTGTCTGTATCTGCTGAGAAGTTGTTTACTTTGTTTTCTTGCCTTAGGGAAGACAGGAAATCACCTATTTCGAGAGAAAACCCTGCTGTTTCTCTTTCTTACTTTGCCCTTGCTCTCAAACTCACTTTCTATCTCTATTTGATCATAGAATGTAAACTTTTAAGTCAAATCTGGCTGCAAATGAGGAAACATTTCATTTACAATTTCTTTTGAAAAATGACAAGTCTTTTAGTTTCAGTCTTCTTATTTGTGAAAGAAGAGGAAATAATGCCTTAGAATTCTAGAGATTCATTTAAAAAACTGAATGAGGTAATACTATAAAGGGATGCAGATAAGTAATCCAGGAAAAAATATGATCCCAAATGATAGTTAAAGTCCCTTTTTCTTAATGGAATTAACTCATTAGTACTTCTTTATTACTAGTGTTTCATTTAAGAAGTGTGTTCTAGTGGAAAGGTATTACATTGAGGATCAGAAAAATTTTAAATATAGAGATAAAAGCAAAATTCCAAATGCCTACTACATTCTAAGCACTGTGCAATGCTTTTCTGGTTCTACCTTTCTCTGTGGCCTTGGACAAAAACCCTAATATAACCTAATTTAAGTTTATTGTCTTCAAATTGTGTAAGTTAAGAGCAACTCATTTCCTCAAGAACATCCCATGGACACCTCTCCAGGGCGTTAATGTTTTGTGAAAAACTTTTGTGAAAAAGTTTTCCATAGTTAAGTAATTTAAGGAATGTTAGATTAAACCAATTAAGCATTGATTTTCTTTCTCTCTCTTTATTTTTCCTTTGGATTTGGATACAGATAGACCCAGATCTGATTACTGATTCCCCACTTATTAACCAATAAACTTGGCTAACTTTCTTAGCTTGCATTTCACTTTGATTACCTTTAAAATAGGGAAGAAGGAATAACTAAAAAATGTACCGAAAGGAAAGTATTAGGTAAAATCTCTAAAGTGCACAGAATGACTAGAAAATACTAAAAGGGTAGTAATTATTGTTATTACTATTTTTCTAAAAGGTTTTATTTATTTATTTGACAGAGAGAGACACAGCGAGAGAGGGAACACAAGCAGTGGGAAAGGGAGAAGAAGGCTTCCCACTGAGCAGGGAGCCCGATGTGGGCCTGGATCCCAGGACCCTGGGATCATGACCTGAGCCAGAGACAGATGCTTAATGGACTGAGCTACCCAGGCTCCCCTATTACTATTTTAATTAGCCTCATCTCTTCAAAGATATATAATATTAAGATTTATTTTCCCTCTTTCTTTCTGGAATGAATTAGGCAGCTTTTTTTACTTTTTAGAGAGAGAGAGAAAGTGAGAGAGAGCACAAGCAGGGGGAGGGGCAGAGGGAGAGAGAGAGAGAGAGAGAGAGAATGTCAAGCAGACTCCCTATTGAGTGTGGAGCCCCATGCAGGGATTGATCTCATGACCCTGAGAAACCAAGAGTCAGATGCTCAACCTACAGAGTAACCTGGCCCCCCTGGATTAGGCAGCTTTTTAAAAAGCAAGAACAGGAGCACCTACGTGGTTTAGTCGGTTGAGTGTCCAACTCTTGATTTCGGCTCAGGTCATGGTCTCAGGGTCATGAGGTCAAGGGTCATGAGGTCGAGCCTCGCATCAAGCCCTGCACTGGGCTCCAAGCTAAGCATCGAGCCTGCTTGTCCCTCTCCCTCTGCTCCTCCCCCTGCTCTCTCTCTCTCTCTCTCTCTCTCTCTCTCTCTCTCTCAAATAAGTAAATAAATAAATAAAATCTTTAAAAAAGTGAAAATTAAAAAGCAAGAACAGTTTCCTGAGAACATGTGAGATTTTCTTTCCTTCAAGCTCAAAGTCTATAGGTAGCATCTCAGCAGAAGTTGTACAATCCCCAAATAAAGCCTGTAACTATTCCTTCTAAAACATCAGCCAAGTGGGAACTCATTTGCCTAACAGTATACAGGAGGATAGCTAGCTAGCACCTTACTGGCTCTAAATTAGTAGTTAAAACCAATTAGTTTCTCATACCCAATTGCATTGTATTTTGCCCTGTACAGTTTAGTGCATAAACAGGTAGATAAAATGCATGACTAATTAGAGAAGTCCTTTCTTATAATTTAGAATACACAATTTTATATTCAAATATGAGAAGTGAATACAAATTTATGAATAATTTTTACAGCTAATAAACTATCAAATTAGACATTTCCAAAAAATTATTAGCAAAAATACTTAAGGCAGAGTAGCATTATTGGAATGCACACATATCTTTCACAATGACTGCACTGAAAGAAAACATATTTGAATACAAATATACATAAACACAGCCAAATATTTCAATGCTTTAAATTGTATCTTTAATTTTTTGGCATTTTTAATTAAAACTCCATAATTGTAATAGTTTTTAAATGTTTTTAGTTCTTTCTCATAGCAGAATAATTCTTAAAAAAATATACTTGCTAGAGTTTTGATCCTTTAAAAGAACAACGCAAAGCATACCCTTATGCAATGAGGAGCTTAAAATATTTTGAGCAATGGAATAATTGCTAGAATAAATGCCCAGAAACCCAGATGCCTCATTTGAAGGGAAAAATGAATTTGAAATCATGAATCATATTATGTTTCTTTTAAAATGTGTTATACCAAAAATTTTATATAATTATCAATGTTGAAAGTAGCATGGGAGGGGATAAGTGTTTTGGTATAAAATCTATGTGACCTTGGAAAGTTTTATAAAGCCTTCTCACCAACAAGTTCCTAGTCTTTAAAATGAGAGTGATTATATCTAACTCAAAAAGTTGTATGTTGTCAAAAATAGTCAAATATTCAAAACACCTGACACAGAGCTAATTAGCAAAATATCTCTACTTGAACTGTGTGAATGACAATGGTGCTTGTTGAAGTGGGGAAAATAGGATAAAGACATGTTTAGTTGTTAAAAACAACAGGAACAATTCTGAATATATTAAATTTATGTGTTTATGGAACAACCAGTTAAGATAAGAAGTAAGTGATTTGGTAACTTAAACAAAAGTTTAAGTCTAAAAATATCCATTAATCAGAAGCCATCAACGTGTAAGTAAACAAGTAAAAAAAAAACGGAAGATGATGGAATCAACAAGAAAGAAAAAAATATATATGGAGGAAAGATGTGGCTCATATTTAAAGCCCGGATAAATAGTAATTAGAGGTCAAGTGAATGAGGAATTTGAAAAAGTGATTGAGAAGAAACTTCCAGAAGTAAATAATTCAAACTGGAATGAGTAGCCCAGAGAACCACATGGTTCGTAAGTAATGAAGTGGTGATGAATACTGTTGAGAGTTGAGAAGTGAAACAAAGTAAGGAAGAAAGTTTAATGATTTTGATATGAAAATCAAAGCGATATAGGGATAACTGGAGAGTTAGGGGTTGTTTTCCTTACTTTTTTGGTGTTTTATTTTGTATATTTGTTTACTTATTTGTTACTTTAGAGATCATTGAAGAATACTTTCATGCTACTGGACTTGAGAAAAAGCTGTGGAAATCAGGGATGTGGGATGTAGAGGGAACAGCAGAAGGGGGAAGGCAGGATGACTCAGCAGAGCACAGAGGATGTTCATGGCAGTGAAACTGTTCTGCATGGTACTACAATGGTAGATACAGGTCAGTAATACATTTGTCAAAATCCATAAAATTTATGGCAAGAGTGAACCCTAATGTAAACTATGGGCTTTGGGCGGTAATCATGTATCAGTGTAGGCTCATGAATTGTAACAAATGTACCACTCTGGTGTGGTATGTTGATAGTGGGTAGGGGGAGGTTGTGTGTATATGGGGGGAAGGGTTTATATGGGAAATCTCTGTACTTTCTATTCAGTTTTGCTCTGAACCTAAAATTGTTCCAAAAAATAAAGTCTCTTCAAGAAATTCAATGGTAAATGTGGAGATGATCACTTGTATTGATCTCTGTGTCACAAAGAATGATGATGGAAGTTGATATATTACATATGGTAACACCGACAGCTTATAAAAGAACACTTTCACTTTTCAGCTCTAGAATTTTCATTTGGTATATATTTGTATTTTCTCTCTGGTTTTGTGATAAACTGTATAATTGTCCCCCAGGTGTCCATGTATTAATCCTCAGAATTTAGGAATTCCACATGGCTAAAGGAATTTGCATACGTGATTTAGTTAAGGATTTTGAGATGGAGGATTTCCTAGATTACCTGTGTAGGCCCTAATTATAATCACTTAGTGCCCTTATAGGAGAGAAGTCAGGGACACTGGGCATAGTAGAGAAGGTGATGTGAAATCAGGAAAAGAGATTCTAAGAGCCACGGAATCGCGGAAGCCTTTAAAAGCACAAGAGGTAAGGAAAGGATTTTCCCTGTTACATGCAGAGGAAGTAGCTCTCCTCACAACTTGACTTTATCCCTGTAAACTAGTTTCAAATTTTTAATTCCCAAGCTATAAAATTATAAATTTGTATTGTTTTAAGTTACTGAATTTGTAATGTGTTACAGCAACATAAAAAACGAATACAAACTCTAGCTCTACTCATATCATGTTTACCTTAAATTCTTTGTATATTTTATGTTTATCTGTGAAATCCAAAATCTGGGGGCACAGAGAATTACTGTCTATTGACTGCTTTCTTTCCTGATTACAGGTGAAAATTTCCTGTGTCTTTCATATCTATTGTTTTCTGGTTGAGAACTGGACATTGTAAGTAACACATCAATAACTGTGACTTTTTTCTGTGAATTGCTGGATTATTGGGATACTAGACAGTGACACTGAATGATCTTAAACTACAAAGGCTGTTTCCCCTGCCATATGCAGAAGATACTATCTTGCCTAATCTAAGTTGACCTCTTTATGTGGCGACCTCTCCTGCCACATCTTATTCTACCAGTAAATTAAGGATCTGTACAGACTTCAAGACTTTTGGACTTAGTCTTTCTGCAGTTTTCTTGTTGCTGGGTCCTTCCTTTATTTTCATGTCCTTCTTAAGAACAAAGAACAGCTAAATGCCATCTCAATCCAGAAAGGCTTTCACTTGCTGACACCTGAGATGTGTATGGGTTTCTGTCTACTTTTCACCAGGCTCCCTGGAGTCTCCCATGGCATACAAAAATTTAGCCATCAGCCAGGGATTAAATAGAATTTATACTTAGATTTTGGATCTCAAACTGTCTGTGCCTCTCTCACTTCCAGAATGTTCCCTTTAAATTTCCAGTGGCTCAGTGGTTGTAAAATCTATTATCTTCCGCAGACCTTGTAAGACTAGAGTTTTCCACATGCGGGAAGTCTGGGGAAGATCCCAGACAAAAACTTACAGTTTATAG
The DNA here is from genome assembly GCF_003265705.2 of Callorhinus ursinus. Taxonomy (NCBI): domain Eukaryota; kingdom Metazoa; phylum Chordata; class Mammalia; order Carnivora; family Otariidae; genus Callorhinus; species Callorhinus ursinus. Next base: position 74,459,441 of record NW_027397065.1, on the reverse strand, counting down.
TCCTTACCTGATATACTAACAATATTTCCATTATATATTCTTTTAAAGTTTTACTTTTTCTTTGTTCACTTTTTAGTCTCTTCAAATATGTTATTAATTTCTTCATGAATTTTAATTGTCTTCTGAAAGTGTAAGCACTCATTCTCTCCATGCCTTATTATCAGATTATCTCTGCCAAGTTTTATGAACACATTTGATAGGATTGCTGAGCTAATTTTAAAATGAGGTCAAGTCTTTGAAGATGAACAAGATTATCATTACATTGATATCAGAATGTTACAAATAAGAAATATGTCATATATATATGTATGTATATGTATATGCATGTGTATATATATATATATATATACACACACACACATATGTATAAATACATATGAGAGAATAAAACTGAATAGGTTGACCAACAAAATATTAAAATTTTATTATTTTTACACCATTATTAATTTTGCACCTTTACAGATTTTGCAACTAATTTTTTGAACATTTAGACTTTCTTTACAAAAAACAGTACCAATGATAAGGTTACAAAGTTCACCCATCCCCAGGAATATAATCTATTGCATGTCCCCAGATCCACTCATTCAGTCAATTATTCTCAGTCAAGAGTCACAGTGGGATGACTTCCCACTAGCATCCAGATGCCATGCTTATATTTATTTTCTTCATATCTAAACACATAGCATACTTTTTTACTTTCCTACTGTTAATTCAAAAACTTTCATGCTGTGGCATCCTGAATGCCTTGGAGGATGAGGAGATGTTAATAGCTCTAAAGCTGTATTTCATGGACTTCTAGTGTTTATCAAAATTAACGTGGCTTATATAAATTACTTATTCTACTTATCAGCACAGGATATAACATATTTCAAAAATAACAGATTTCCTATATTCAAGCAATCAAACATCATTTTAGAAAGAAAAATAAACATAAAACAAATCAGTGCCTTTATAGTCTAGAACACAGAAATCTTAGATAAATGATAAGATACTTTATGTAACTGACAATAGATAAGTAATAATTTTAGTCAATTGTGATTGGGGTCATATAGGTAAATTAATGGCATTTTTATTATCTGTAGTCACAGACCTTCAAGAGTAGAGGAAGTTCTATTTTAAAAATCAGGAAATAGACATCTTTTTGTTCCTATCCCAAATAGACACAAACTTTTTCCAATTACTGCATCTGAAACTCAAAAGGAAATGGAATAAGGGAATTGGCTGATGTCTTTAGGGCTCAAGGTTTTTATTTAAAATGAAAATCAATAAACTACTGTTCCTCTACTTTCAATTTTAAACACTTTCATTTTGATTCCTTTAGGTTCTAAAACAGTATGGAGTATCAAATCCACATTGTGGAAAATACAAAAAGGGCATGTTCTTTAAAAAGTTGTTTGATCTCAACACTTTATACATTTGACTTCTATTTTATATAAAATCCATTATCATGTTGTCTAAAATTGTAACACTTACTATAATGATTTTTACTAATTACCTATAATTTTAACCAAATAGTATTAGATTGGAAAGTAGTCACTTTCTGACTATATACATACTGTAAGTGTTACATATATTATTTATAACATCTCTGTATTTAAAATATATTGAGAAATTTATCACTATGAGTAGCATCTCAATGAGCTACTATCTATAAATTGAGTACACAGTAATATACATGCATTTAAATAGGACGAGATTTGCTATTACAATTAGGTATATTCATTTCAACACTGCTCTCTTTCCTTTTTAATTTTTTAAATCTAACACTTAAGGTAAATAAGTTAAAAATTCAAATACTGTTGGGGCGCCTGGGTGGCTCGGTTGGTTGAGTGACTGCCTTCAGTTCAGGTCATGATCCTGGAGTCCCGGGATCAAGTCCCGCATCGGGCTCCCTGCTCAGCGGGAAGTCTGCTTCTCCCTCTGACCCTCTTCCCTCTCGTGCTCTCTGTCTCTCATTCTCTCTCTCTCAAATAAATAAATAAATAAATAAAATCTTTAAAAAAAAATTCTTAAAAAAAATTCAAATACTGTTGAAAGTTTCATATCAACCTCCCAATGTCCCTGTAATTTCTCCTGCTTCCAGAATCAAACACTTTCACTGGTACATACAGGTATTTTCAGGGGTATTTACCTCCATATTTCTAAATATTTTTGTTCTATTGACTCAATTTTATATAGAGCATTTTCTTACTCTTATGATGGTGAGAATTTTAGCTCATCTGGTATGAGTCCCCTGCTTTTTCATTCATATTAAATTGTGAAGCACAAAAGAACTGATTACAATCTCTGCCTATGTGTATCAACTGTGTGTGTGTGTGTGTATGTGTGTGTGTGTGTGTTTGGGAGAGCTAGGGGCATACTGGCTGATCTTCAATGTAAGATATTTAATGAATTTAATGATTCTGTCAGTTGGGTTCAGTGCAGGTAATATAAACCCCTTTATAAGTAGGAAGGGATTTCAGAAGGGATTAGGTAGTTGAAATTTTGGTTGAACGTCTGGAGGAGGAAAAGGAAGCCTGATTATTTTGGACTGTTTAGTTCAAGGACATAAGGATGATACCTGTAACATTGGGCAGGACATCCCTGCTGCTATTACAATGACTTTGCACATCAATGGTGAAAATGGTGAGTAGACACTGTGCCCCTGGGTCAGGATGCCATGGACTGTCTCAACAATCATACTTCACAACTAGGATTGCCTATATAGCCTCAAGACCCGAAAGGTAATTTCTACCCCATTTCTACTTTTTCTAAATTTAGTGAATTGTGAGGTTAGATTTTAATCCAGAAACTTATTTACAAGGGAATCTGAGGAATGTGGTTTATAAATCTAGGAGAATGGAGACAGTATACTGCGTTTTACATGGAAAAAATTAAAGTCAAGGTATCTATTGGTTTTTCTCTTGAGCAATGTAGACCATCCATAAAAATATCCTCCAATATTCTGCCTGTGAAGGTTGGGCATTGTGGATAAAAGAACTTGTTTCCTCACGTATCAAAGGAACTACATTGCTGTTTTCATCATGGTGCATTACTACTGTCATCCTTGGAGCCTTCTCTCTTGCTGAGTAGAGGAACTTTTCCTCATTGAGAGTGCAAGAGTTAAGTGTGAATATAAAAGTTAGACTTTATGCTTTTACAAACTCTTCTTTTCCACCACTACACTCTCCGTATCTTCATTCTGTGTTGTGCATAATGCCTCCAATTCCTGAAATATTACTTAGTTCCTTGGTATAAGCGAGTTTACACACACACCAGTTTCACCTTCATCATCACATTGTTACTTGTTCTTTCTCTCTCCCTCTATTTTTAGGATTTGGGGAAATAGACATCACTAATTCCCCCCCACACCCACCTCCCCTCTGGTAACCATCAGTTTGTTCTCTATAATTAAGAGTCTCTTTCCTGATATGTCTCTTTTTTCCCCTTTGCTCATTTGTTTTGTTTCTTAAGATCCACATATGAGTGAAATCATGTAGTATTTGTCTTTACCTGACTGACTTATTTTGTTTAGCATTATATTCTCTAGTTTCATCCATGTCATTGCAAATGGTAACATTTCATTCATTTTTATGATGGAATAATATTCATGGTAAATATATACCACATCTTTATCCATTTATCAATTGGTGGACACTGGGCTGCTTCCATATCTTGGCTACTGTAAATAATGCTACTATAAACATAGGCGTGCATGTATCCCTTTGAATTCGTGTTTTTGTATTCTTAGGGTAAATACCCAGTAGTGAGATTGCTGGATCATAAGGTAGATCTATCTTTAACTTTATGAGGAACCTCCATACTGTTTTCCAGAGTGGCTGTACAAGTTTGCATTGCTACCAACAGTGCAAGAGGATTTCCCTTTCTCCACATCATCACCACCACCTGTTGCTTTTTGAGTTGTTGATTTTAGCCATTCTGACAGGTGTGAGGTGATATCTCATTATAGTTTTGATTTGCATTTCCCTGATGGTGACTAATGATGAATATCTTTTCATGTCAGCCATTTGCATGTCTTCTTTGGAGAAATGTCTGGTTTATGTCTTCTGCCCATTTTTAATTGGACTATTTGGTTTTTGGGTGTTGAGTTTTATAAGTTCTTTATATATTTTGTATACTAACCCTTTATCTGCAAATATCTTCTCCCATTCAGGTGTCTGTCTTTCAGTTTTGGTGATTGTTTCCTTTGCTATGCAGAAGCTTTTTCTTTTGATGTAGTCCCAATAGTTCATTTTTGCTTTTATTTCCCTTGCCTCAGGAGATGTATCTAGAAAAATGTGGACAGCATATAGATGGGTCTTGTTTTTTTTATCCATATGTCACCCTATGTCTTTTGATGGGAGCATTTAGTCCTCTTACATTCAAATTAATTATTAATAGATATGTACTTATTGCCATTTTATTACTTGTTTTGTGGTTGCTTCTAAAGATTTTCTGTGATCATCTTATCTTTCTCTCTTTAATGGTTTGCTGATATTTTTAGTGATATATTTGAATTTCTTTCTCTTTAGCTTTACATGTTTATTAGTGGTTTTTGATCTATGATTACCATTAGGTTTGTATTATCCTCTTCTGCATATATAGCAGTCTTGGTGTGGGTTTGCTTTTGTTGATTTTGATGGGAGTTCTCTGTGCCTCCTAGATCTGGATATCTGTTTCCGTCCCCAGATTGGGAAGTTTTTCAGCTATTATTTCAACTATAGATTTTCTGCCCCTTTTACTCTCTTCTGGGATTCCTATAATATGAATGTTATTATATTTGATGGAGTCACTGATTTCCCTAAGTCTATTCTCATTTTGCATAATTATTTTTTTCTTTTTCTTTTCTTTTCTTTTTTTTTTTTTTTGGTTCAGCTTGATTTCTTTCCAATACTCTGTCTTCTAGGTCATTCATTTCTCTGTTTCTTCCGGCCTGCTCTTTATTCTGTCAAGCATGTTTCTCATTTCATTTATTGAGCCCTTTATCTCTGCCATGTTATTTCTTATCTCTGTGCTAAGGGTCTCAATCATGTCCACTCTTTTCTCAAGTCCAGTGAATATTCTTATGATCATTACTTTAAATTGTCCATCAGGCATGTTACTCATATCTATTTCATTTAGATCTCTGGCCATAGCCTTGTCCTGTTCTTTCATTTGGGTTAAATTTCTCTGTCTTCTCATTTTGTCTAAACCATTGTGCTTGTTTCTCTGTGTTAGGAAAGTCAGCTATATCTCCTGTTCTTGAGGGTAATGACCTTATGAAGAAGAGTTCCTATAGTGCCCTACCATGTAGTGTTCCCTGTTCCCCAGGGCCTGGCCCTTCCAGGAGTGTCTCCAATTTGAAACTTCAGGTTTTAAGCCCTGCTGGTTGCAAGAACTCACTATAATGGCCCCTCTGGCTTTCCAAGCCATTGCTATGGGAATTCATTTTCCCTGTGTGCTCCCTTGTGTGCTTATCTGTCTCTCGCCTTTCTCTGTCACCAGAGCTCTGTCCCTACCACAGTGGCCATGATCCATTTTTCTCCCAAAATGGGTTTCTACACTCTACCTTCTATGATGTGGCCTCTTCTCTACTTTTAGTTGTGGAGTTTGTTCTGCCAGGCTTCAGATCAGTTTCTGGATATTTAGGATGATTTGATAGTTATCTAGTTATATTTGTGTGATGAGGTGAGTCTAGGGTCCTCCTATTTCATTGCCATCTCCCCCATACCTCATCTAATTTAAATAATTCTAAATGTTATTATATATGCTCCAATGATATCATTAAGAATTATCTTGTTTGAATTTTTAAACTACTATATCAGAGCTCAAATTTTTTTATAAAATATTTATCTTATAGGCTCATGTAAGAAAAAGACAAATAATCTGATTATCCTTGAATGAGTGAAACCAAACAGTGTTTAAATCAGTATTCTTTTTCAAAGTTGTGTTAAATGATTTCATCTAGTAGTTGTATTTGCAATTCAATTTGAAATTCAGAGTTTGCCATTTTACAAGTAGTCCATTTACCTCTTCCTAAAACTTTAATCATAGGGTTTAACTCTTAAAGAATTTTGGATTACAAGTATCAAACTTATCCTCAAATCATTTTATTGCTTTATTGTTTCTCCTTCATTTAATTGGATTCTCTTGAGTTTAATTAGGTTTAAAGCATAGTGATTATAGAGAGACTATGCTTGTTTAATGCACACATTCTTCCAAGTTGTCCTTAGAAATTCTCCCACTTTATTTGGTGGATATTCAATCACCTTACTAATTACTGGAAGAAAACAGCTCAAAGCATATTCCCTACTGATGGCTGTTTAGTACTATCATCCTATTATAGAAAATACAGCATAATTAAACTAAGAAGTTGGTAAAGTTTACAACATAATTATTATTCAATGTTCTTAAAGAAATGCAGTGATATCCTACTTATCTTGTACATATGTTTTTGTCCAAGTGTAAAATCGGTTTAAATGCTAATATACTTTAAGAAAATCAAAACCAAACAAATTGAAATAATCTAAATGGTCCACAAAATTATAATTATTTTATGAAGATTATATTCAGTGAGATTCATATTTTCTTATTTCAACTATATATGGAAAAGCTTAATATCACACCTCACTTTTTTAAAAAAAATGAAAATACATTGGAGAGCAGCAATTGGTATGATGAATAGGCTCATTAAGACCTGAAAACTTAAATAAATTTCTGTTTTACTCAGGCCACTTTTAACTGTGTTTTGTATCTGGGTACTTGTTTTCTTGTTTTGGATTTTTAAAAAATGATGCAATTTTATGCCAGAAGTAGTAATACAACTTATCATTGAAATGGTTCTGTGACAGTTAGATAATTATATTTTTTAAAATAAAGAAATGTATACCCTGACAGCAAATACAATTTTAAACTCAACTCATATTGATTAAAGAACAAAATATCAAATAAAATTTGACATCTAAAAAGAAACAGGAAAAATAGTACATGCTTTGGTTTTTAGAATTTTTTGTCATTCTATTCCAACAAAATTTCCTCCCCCAAATCTGTTTTCTTTCTTTCTTTTTTTCTATCCATGATTGGTAATGTAATATGTTATATTTTTTATAAAATTGCATCTAGATTTTTAAAGATTTATTTATTTATTTTTTTGTGGGGTAAGGGCAGAGGGAGAGAGAGAGAATCCTAAAGCAAACTCCCTGTGGAGCATGAAGCCCCATGCAGGGCTGGATTCCAGGACCCCTGAGATCATGACCTGAGCCAAAATCAAGACTTGACACTTAACCAACTGAACCACTCAGGCATCCCTAAATTGTGCCTATTAGTCACTCTTTTTTTGTTATAGTTTTGTAGATGTGTAGTCTATAGGGAAAAAATATATGTATATATATTTAATTTCTTGAGCTTTCCTTTGTGGCTTACTAATTTAATTGGAGTTAATTGGTAAACATTGTTTAAAAGCTAGAAAATGTCTATTCCCAAACTGCTGACTGCAGAAGTATGTGATAACTAATAGGTCATATTTATTTATATTTGCTCAAAGCTTACATAACCAGTATTATATTTTGTGAACTAAATATATTGATTTCTGAGATTTTAAAATTCTCTCCATCTCTCTGTCTCTCTCTATATATGTATGTGTGTGTCATATATTTTAAGAGTACATATATATGAGGTTTAATGTTAAGATCTTAATATTTTCTTTGTGAAACTTTCCCTTTTATTATTCAATCATTTTCTCCCATGTAATTATATATATTTTTTTCTTCTCCAACTTTTTCCAATTCCATACAAGATAGAGGAATAGGTAATGGATCTACCCTGCCCTTGAAATAAAGAAATTGAATGACACATGAAATAACAATTATCAGACATTGCATACTTGGCAGTGCAGAACAGTGATCCCTGAAATAGTGGAAATAAAACAGGTGAGGTTTGTGATTGCTCAAGCCTATTTCTCAAAAAGAGTTTTCAGGCTAAGTCAATAGAAGGATTTTTGAAGCTAACCCTAATTATCTCCCTCAATGAAGAAGATGGAATTGTGTAGGGGCAGAGCAAGATGGCGGAGGAGTAGGAGACCTGGATTTCGTCTGGTCTCAGGAATTCAGCTGAACAGGGATCAAACCATTCTGAACACCTACGAACTTGACAGGAGATCAAAGAAAAGAATAGCAACAACTCTGAACAGAAAAGCGACCACTTACTGGATGGTAGGACGTGCGGAGAAGTGAATCCGAGGCGATATTCGGGAGGATAGACGGCGGGGGAGGGGGCCTCCGACGGCCACTTCTGGCAAGTGATAGAGCCGTGGAGCACAAAATTGGAAATTTTAGAAGCCAGCTCTGCTGAGGGATGTCGCTCCAGTGGCTAAGCGGGGGGTGGAACCCTCGCGGGACAGTCTGGTCTCAGGACCCTCGGGGTCACAGAAAGACCAGGGGTGCCTCAGTGTGGCAGAGCTCCCAGGTATCGGAGCAGGGAAGCCGGCTGCATAGACGGAGCCGAGACGCGGGATCACAGCTCGGGGTTGCCATAAACTGTGATCCGTGGCCCAGTCAGGCCACTGCTCCTCCAGCAGGGACCCAACAAGCGGCAGATCCGGGGAGACTCCCCTTCCTCCCCTGGGAGGAGCGGCATGGGAGTGCACCGCAGGGATCTTCTGGGTTTGGAGACTCCACATGGGGTCGGGTGTCAGAGATAGAAACGCTTGGTCACAGGCCGGGTGAGCATGGAGTGCGGCCTGAGATCAGGGAGACGGGAGTGACTGACTGCTTTTCTCTGGGGGCGCACTGAGGAGTGGAGCCCCGACTTCTCAGCTCCTCCGAGTGGAGATTGGGAGGCCACCATTTTCACCCTGGTCCTCCAAAGCTGTACCAGGGCTTGCAGGAACAAAAGCTCCCGAGAGCAAACCCGAGCAGATTGCTTAGCCCGGACTGGCCAGGGGCAATTCCGCCTCCGGCAAAGACATTTGGGAACCACGGCAACAGGTCCCTCCCCCAAAAGATCAGCCCAACCAGCCAGCAAGCCAAGACCGGGTTTACCGATCAAGGAGAACGGGAGAACTCCAGCGCTAGGGGAATATTGCACATAGAATTCATGGCTTTTTTACCATGATGCATTAGTTTTTCAAAGTTAATTTTTTTAACTTTTTTTCTTTTTTTGAATTTTTCTTTTTCCCTTTTTCAACCAACACCTTATCAATCCCTTTTTAAAAAAAAACATTTTTTATTTTTCATTTTTAGAGTCGTATTTTATCCCTTCATAGTAGTTACCCTTTTTTTGGCATATATATATGAGTTGTTCTCTCTTTAAAATTTTGAGATACAGTTTCTTCTAACAGATCAAAATATACCCTAAATCACTAGTATATGGCTTTGTTCTAGTCTCCTGCCTGATCACATTCTCTCCCTTTTTTTTCTTTTCTTTCTTTTTTTTTTTAAATCTTCTTTCTTTTTTTCAAACAACTTCTTATCATTTCCTTTTATAAAATCTTTTATACTTTTCACCTTTACAGTCATCTTCCATCCATTCATTGTATCAACCCTTATTTTGTACCTATATAAGTCTTTCTTCCTTTAAAATTTTAGGAGGCACTTTCTTCTAACAGACCAAAATATGCCCAAAATCTAGTGTGTGGCACTGATCTATGCACTAGCCTGATCATATTTGATCATATTCTGTTTTTTTTTTCTGTTTTTGTTTGTTTTTATCTTTCTCATTTTCTTTCTTTTTTTTTTTTTCTCTTTCTTTTTCTATCTTTCCCTTTCTTTTCCCCTGGTTTCAGGTATTTTCTGATTTGTATACAGTATATTTGCTGGGGACATTGTTAACCTGTTAGCATTTTGTTCTCTCATTCATCTATTCTCCTCTGGACAAAATGACAAGATGAAAGAAATGATATCAGCAATAACAAGAGATACTACCATCTGCCAGGGACCTACACAGTACGGACATTGGTACGATGTCGGAACTAGAGTTCAGAATCATGACTTTAAAGATACTAGCTGGGCTTGAACAAAGCATGGAAGTTATTAGAGAAACCCTTTCTGGAGAAATAAGAGAACTAAAATCTAACCAAGTCGAAATCAAAAAGGCTATTAATGAGGAGCAATAAAAAATGGGGACATTAACTGCTAGGATAAATGAGGCAGAGGAGAGAATCAGTGATATAGAAGACCAAATGATGGAAAACAAAAGAAGCTGAGAAAAAGAGAGATAAACAACTACAGGATCACGAGGGCAGAATTCGAGAGATAAGTGATACGAAAAGACAAAAAAAAATTAGAATAATTGGGATCACAGAAGAAGAAAGAGAGAGGGGCAGAAGATATATTGGGGCAAATTATACCAGAGAACTTCCCTAATGTGGGGAAGGAAACAGACATCAAAATCCAGGAGGCACAGAGAACCCCTCTCAAAATCAATAAAAAGAGGTCAACACGCCGACATCTAATAGTAAAACTTACAAGTCTCAGAGACAAAGAGAAAATCCTGAAAGCAGCTCGGGAGAAGAGATATGTAACCTACAATGGTAGAAATATTAGATTGGCAACAGACCTATCCACAGAGACCTGGCAGGCCAGAAAGGACTGGCATGATATCTTCAGAGCACTAAACGAGAAAAATATGCATCCAAGAATACTATATCCAGCTAGGCTGTCATTGAAAATTGAAGGAGAGATAAGAAGCTTCCAGGACAAACAAAAACTAAAGGAATTTGCAAACACGAAACCAGCCCTCCAAGAAATCTTGAAAGGGGTCCTCTAAGCAAAGAGAGAGCCTAAAAACAGCATAGATCAGAAAGGAACACAGACAATATACAGGAACAGTCACCTTACAGGCAATACAATGGCACTAAATTCATATCTTTCAATAGTTACCCTGAATGTAAATGGGCTAAATGCCCCAATCAAAAGACACAGGCTATCATATTGGATTAAAAATCAAGACCCATCAATATGCTATGTGCAAGAGACTCATTTTAGACCCAAAGACACCCCCCGATTGAAAGTGAGGGGGTGGAAAACCATTTACCATGCTAATGGACACCAAAAGAAAGCAGGGGTGGCAATCCTGATATCAGACAAATTAGATTTTAAAAAAAAGACTGTAATAAGAGAGGAAGAAGGACACTATATCCTACTTAAAGGGTCTATCCACAAGAAGATCTAACAATTGTAAATATCTATGCCCCTAACATGGGAGCAGGCAATTATATAAGGCAATTAATAACAAAAGCGAAGAAACACATTGACAACAATACAATAATAGTGGGGGACTTTAACACCCCCCTCACTGAAATGGACAGATCATCTAAGCAAAAGATCAACAAGGAAATAAAGACTTTAAATGACACACTGGCCCAAATGGACTTCACAGACATATTCAGAACATTCCATCCCAAAGCAGCAGAATACACATTCTTCTCTAGTGCCCATGGAACATTCTCCAGAATTGATCACATCCTAAGTCACAAATCAGGTCTCAACCGGTACCAAAATATTGGGATCATTCCCTGCAATTTTCAGACCACAATGCTTTGAAACTAGAACTCAATCACAAGAGGAAAGTTGGAAAGCACTCAAATACATGGAGGCTAAAGAGCATCCTACTAAAGAATGAATGAGTCAACCAGGAAATTAAAGAAGAATTAAAAAAAATCATGGAAACCAATGAAAATGAAAACACAACTGTTCAAAATCTTTGGAATGCAGCAAAGGCAGTCCTAAGAGGAAAGTATATAGCAATACAAGCCTTTCTCAAGAAACAAGAAAAGTCTCAAATACACAATCTAACCCTACACCTAAAGGAGCTAGAGAAAAAAAACAGCAAATAAAGCCTAAACCCAGCAGGAGAAGAGAAATAATAAAGATCAGAGGAGAAATCAATGAAATAGAAACCAAAAGAACAGTAGAACAGATCAATGAAACTAGGACTGGTTCTTTGAAAGAATTAAGAAGATTGATAAACCCCTGGCCAGACTTATCAAAAAGAAAAGAGAAATGACCCAAATCAACAAAATCATGAACAAAAGAGGAGAGATCACAACCAACACCAAAGAAATACAAACAACTATAAGAACATACTATGAGCAACTCTATGCCAGCAAATTAGATAACCTGGAAGAAATAGATGCATTCCTAGTGAAGTATCAACTACCAAAATTGAACCAGGAAGAAATAGAAAACCTGAAGAGACCTATAACCACTAAGGAAATTGAAGCAGTCATCAAAAATCTCCCAAGAAACAAAAGCCCAGGGCCAGATGGCTTCCCAGGGGAATTCTACCAAACATTTAAAGAAGAATTAATACCTATTCTCCTGAACTGTTCCCAAAAATAGAAATGGAAGGAAAACTTCCAAACTCATTTTATGAGGCCACCATTACCTTGATCCCAAAACCAGACAAAGACCCCATCAAAAAGAAGAATTACAGACCAATATCCTTGATGAACATGGATGCAAAAATTCTCACCAAAATACTAGCCAATAGGATCCAACAGTACATCAAAAGGATTATTCACCATGACCAAGTGGGATGTATCCCTGGGCTGCAAGGTTGGTTCAACATCTGCAAATCAATCAATGTGATACAATACATTAACAAAAGAAAGAACAAGAATCATATGATCCTCTCAATAGATGCAGAAAAAGCATTTGACAAAGTACAGCATCCTTTCTTGATCAAAACTCTTCAGAGTATAGGGATAGAGGGTACATCCCTCAATATCATAAAAGCCATCTATAAAAAACCTACAGCGAATATCATTCTCAATGGGGAAAGGCTGAGCGCTTTTCCCCTAAGGTCAGGAAGGTGGCATGGATGTCCACTATCACCACTGCTATTCCACATAGTATTAGAAGTCCTAGCCACAGCAATCAGACAACAAAAAGAAATCAAAGGCATCCAAATCGGCAAAGAAGAAGTCAAACTCTCACTCTTTGCAGATGATATGATACTGTTTGTGGAAAACCCAAAAGGCTCCACCCCAAAACTGCTAGAACTCATACAGGAATTCAGTAAGGTAGCAGGATATAAAATCAATGCACAGAAATCAGTGGCATTCCTATACACCAACAACAAGATAGAGGAGAGACAAATGAAGGAGTCGATCCCATTTACAATTACACCCAAAAGCATAAGATACCTAGGAATAAATTTAAACAAAGAGGCAAAGGATCTGTACTCAGAAAACTATAACATACTCATGAAAGAAATTGAAGAAGACACGAAGAAATGGAAAAACGTTCCATGCTCATGGATTGGAAGACCAAACATTGTGAAGATATCAATGCTACCTAGAGCAATCTACACATTCAATGCAATCCCCATCAAAATACCATCCACTTTTTTCAAAGAAATGGAACAAATAAACCTAAAATTTGTATGGAACCAGAAGAGACCCCGAATAGCCAGAGGAATCTTGAAAAAGAAAAGCAAAGCTGGCGGCATCACAATTCCGGACTTCCAGCTCTATTACAAAGCTGTCATCATCAAGACAGTATGGTACTGGCACAAAAACAGACGCATAGATCAATGGAACAGAATAGAGAGCCCAGAAATGGACCCTCAACTCTATGCTACCAGCTAAGCTGACCTAGCTGGACAGAATATCCAATGGAAAAAAAGTCTCTTCAACAAATGGTGTTGGGAAAATTGGACAGCCACATGCTGAAGAATGAAACTGGACCATTTCCTTACACCATACACAAAAAGACTCCAAATGGTTGAAAGACCTAAACGTGAGACAGGAGTCCATCAAAATCCTAAAGGAGAACAGAGGCAGCAACCTCTTTGACCTCTGGCATAGCAACTTCTTCCTAGAAATATAGCCAAAGGCAAGGGAAGCCAGGGCAAAATGAACTATTGGGATTTCATCAAGATAAAAAAGCTTTTGCATGGCAAAAGAAACAGTGCACAGAACCAAAAGACAACTGACAGAATGGGAGAAAATATTTGCCAATGACATATCAGATAAAGGGCTAGTATTCAAAATCTATAAAGAACTTATCAAACTCAACACCCAAAAGAACAAATAATCCAATCAAGAAATGGGCAGAAAACATGAACAGACATTTTTCCAAAGAAGACATCCAAATGGCCAACAGACACAAGAAAAAGTGTTCAACATCGCTCAGCATCAGGGAAATCCAAATCAAAACCTCAGGGAGTTACCACCTCACACTAGTCAGAATGGCTAAAATTAACAAGTCAGGAAACGACAGATGTTGGCAGGGATGCCGAGAAAGGTGAACCCTCCTACACTGTTGGTGGGAATGCAAGGTGGTGCAACCACTCTGGAGAATAGTATGGAGGTTCCTCAAACAGTGAAAATAGAGCTACGATACGATCCAGCAATTGCACTACTGGGTATTTACCCCAAGGTTACAAATGTAGGGATCCAAAGTGGTACGTGCACCCCAATGTTTATACCAGCAATGTCCACAGTAGCCAAACTGCAGAAAGAGGCAAGATGTCCATCGACAGATGAATGGAAAAGAAGAAGTGGTATATATACACAATGGAATATTATGCAGCCATCAAAAGGAATGAGATCTTGCCATTTGGAATGACGTGGATGGACCTGGATGGTGTCATGCTGAGTGAAATAAGTCAGTCAGAGAAGGACATGTATCATATGACCTCACTGATATGAGGAATTCTTAATCTCAGGAAACAAACTGAGGGTTGCTGGAGTGGTGGGGGGTGGGAGGGATGGGGTGGCTGGGTGACAGACATTGGGGAGGGTAAGTGCTATGGTGAGCCCTGTGAATTGTGCAAGACTGTTGAATCACAGATCTGTACTTCTGAAACAAATAATGCAATATATGTTAAGAAAAAATAAAGAAGACGACAGCAGGAGGGGAAGAATGAAGGAGAGTAAGTCAGAGGGGGAGACGAACCATGAGAGACGATGGACTGAAAAACAAACAGGGTTCTAGAGGGGAGGGGGTGGGGGGATGGGTTAGACTTATGATGGGTATTAAGGAGGGCACATTCTGCGTGGAGCACTGGGTGTTATGCAGAAACAATGAATCATGGAACACTACATCAAAAACTAATGATGTGAGGCGCCTGGGTGGCTCAGTTGGTTAAGCATCTGCCTTTGGCTCAGGTCATGATCCCAGGGTCCTGGGATCGAGCCCCACATCGGGCTCCCTGCTCAGCGGGGAGCCTGCTTCTCCCTCTGCCTCTGCCTGCCTGCCTGCCTACTTGTGCTCTCTCTTTCTCTCTGTCAAATAAATAAATAAAATCTTAAAAAAAAAAACTAATGATGTAATGTATGGTGATTAACATAACAAAAAATTTAAAAAAGAAGATGGAATTGTGAATTAAGGTGTAAAAGAAGGAGGGTATCTATAACTATAGAGGTGAGAGAAAAAATTAGATACCAAGTTTGCTCTGCTCTTGCCTAAAAAAGTTTAAAGCTAGTCTTGGAAGATCAAAGTGTTTCCGTGTGATTTATTGCATCTCAGAACTAAACCACGGGATTTATGGGAATACAAAAATACTCTGCATCCTAAAGTTGCAATTTACAATGTCTAGCATCCAATCAAATTTGCCAGGCAAGAAAATTTGGAAAATATGACACATATTGATGGGAAAAATCAATCCATAGAAGCAGACCTAGAAATGACAGAAGTATTAGACAAGATTATTCAAGACATTTCATATGTGTGAGAAAGTAAAGAAAATAAAATCAGCAAGTTAAGAAGAGCTATAGAAGATAGAAAAAATACCCAAATTGAACACCTCAAATAAATAACACAATATGTGAGCTGAAAAACCCTGGATGGGATTAACACCAGATACTGAACTGAAAGACATCGCAGTAGAAGCTATTGGAAATCAACCACAGAAAAAGCACTGGAAAGTAAATTAATGAATGATCAGTTAACAGGGGACAAATTTAAGTGGCCCAATATCCGTGTAACGGCAAGTCTGAAAGAAATGGGTGGGGAGAAAAATATTTGAACCTTAATAGGCAGATTTTTAAAATTTAATGAAAATATACCCACCTACATAAAAAGTTCAACCAACCCTAAGCACAAGGAACATGAAGAAAATTTCAACAAGGAATGTCATCATCAAATTGCCGAAAACCAGTGTTAGCAAGAAAACCTTCCAAGCAGGGAGAGGATAAAAGGGACACATTAGATACAGATAGAGGGGAGATACGGGGAAGGGAGAATACAATTTGGAAACGATATAAGACAGAAGAGAGTAGAAGTGCCTCTTAAAATTTAGTGATAGGCAAAAAGTTTCCAGCCTAGAATGCTTATGGAAAATAGCATTCAAAAAAAAAAAAAAGACAAAATAGATAATTATCAGCAGACCTGCACTAAAAGAAATATCAAAGGAATTCCTGAAGGCAGAGGGAAAACGATAGATGAAAATGTTAATCTACACACAAGATTAGGAATGCTGGAAATGGTAAATATGTAGGTACATATAAAAGATATTTTATCTTAAAAAGATACTTTATTGTTTTTTTTTTTTTAAAGATTTTATTTATTTATCTGACAGAGAGAGACACAGCAAGAGCAGGGACACAAGCAGGGGGAGTGGGAGAGGGAGAGGCAGGCTTCCCGCGGAGCAGGGAGCCCGATGCGGGGCTCGATCCCAGGACCCTGGGACCATGACCTGAGCTGAAGGCAGACACTTCACCTGAGCCACCCAGGCGCCCCATGTTTCCATCTTTTTAAAGGATAAATAGTCAAGGAAGGAAAGACAACTGTTACCTTAGAATTCTACTAGCTATATCATTATTTCAGTGCTAATATAAAATAAAGAAGCCTTTAGGGAAAAAAAAAGACAATTTATCAACATGGTGTCTCATTTATAGAAGTACTAAAAAACATGCTATAACAAAAAGAAAATTGATCTCAAAAGGTAAATGTTGTATTTAAGATGTATTAAAAAACCAAAAGGTATGATTTGGCATACAGAAATATTTTCTTATTATAGTATTAGGACAAATAATACTATTTAGAAAACAAGTTAAGCATTGATTCTAATATACTATTCTACTCAATAAATAATGGAAATTTTATTCACTCATTTATTCTTTCAGTAAATATTAATAATGGTTACATAATGGGAAAACAAAAACCAATATTTCTCGTCCGTATATCCTCTATCCAGAGAAGATGGAATGGATTCTAACAGTCTGGTATATAGATAAGAAATAATTCACTGGCAAATGCTACAGAGAAGAATAGAGAAAAGTAATGATTATGAAAACTACAAAAATATAATGGTCAGGGGAAGCCTCTCTGGTGAGATTGCTTGGTGGGGTGGGGACACCGGAGGGAAGAGTGGAGTTAAGCTTCGGAGAAATAAGACGAGCTTTTCAAGAAAAGGGAACACTAAATGGGAAGATCCTAAAGCATGAACTGTGTAGCAAATGGAGGATGCAACGACTGGAGGCAGAAGGGGAGAGGTGAACAGGGTAGACTTGGGGATGCCATGATATGTGCTGTTGGGGCTGGTAGAGGGGAAGGAGGGAGAGTGCAGGGCCTATTGATCATGATAAAGATCTTGAGCTTTACTCTGAATGAAATGGGTACTGTTTGAACACTTTGATCAGAATTCCTATGATATGATTTATGTGAAAAGATTCACTTTGTTTTCTGCCAGCAGAGGTATCTGAATGCCTACAAATTCTGGGGCCTGTTTCTTGCTCTAGCAATGCAATGCAGGCAAAGTTGTGAGGGGAGCTATGGTTGCCATGGCGGCCACTTGAGCCATGCAGTCTCTGAAAAAATTCCACCTGGTACAGAAGGATCAGAGATTGGGATGTGGGTCATCAATGCCTTGATCTTCCTTTTAATCCCCATTCCAATCTCCTTCCAGGGCTTCTCTGTAACCAAACATATTTACAGGCCAGAGGGCAGGGGTGCCAAAATGATGAAACCCACAGAAATAAGCTTTGCAGGCCACAGAATGGAGCAGAAAAGATGGATGGTGGGTCTGGCAGAAGGGAGATTATCTGGCACAATTACTATTGACGATATGCTTCACAACAACAGAACTATGAAACTGTTATGAATCATTGTATTCCCAGCTCCAAAGACAAAGTACAAAAATAGGTCATGTCAGGTATCGCTGGTTTCTATGCTTGACATCAAACCCTTCCTATCCATCTGTGCAAAACCCTGCTTTCCCCCTTGAGGTATAGAATAAATACCATTTCTATCTGAAGGCTCCTTAACTTCTCCTTTCTCCTTCCTTCCTTCTCCACATCACCCAAGACCTCCCTAGGTGGAAATATGACAGATTTGTGTTGTGTTCTTACGTATAGTCTCACACTTACCTCCATTTTGTTATGTACCCCTTGACATGCTGTAGAATAGTTTTGTAGAACAAATTTATTTTGTAGCCTATTTCTGAACCCCTGAAGAAGTGGAAAAAAATATTTTGATCTTTGAATGTTCAGGACCTATTATAGCTAATTGCATAGAATGCAGCCCAATAAATATTTAGTGAATTATGTGTGTGTTAAAGAATGAATGAACAAATGGATGAGTGAATCTGGAAAAAGTATTTTAAAATTGAAGGGCCTCTTACCTCTATATCCTACTTCTATTTCTACATATGACATTCTTGCTATTTCCTTTTAGAGAGTTTAGCAATCTAGCATATTCTCAAAAGAATTCAGCTCGATTCTTCACCTGCAGAACGACGTTAAATTAAAGTTTACATCCTTATTTGATGTTCTTGTCTCTTTGCCCTGGTCCCTCCCACGTGATCATGAGACTGCTTTTAGGAAATGTGCTATGATTGATTGTATTCATTTTACATAGCAAGTACCCTCCCACATACATATGCCACTATCTGAGGAAAAGCCAAGTGACTAAAACAGGCACAGAGATTTTACTCTAAAACTTCACCATATATAATGGATAAAAGAGGAACTGAAATTATATATGAAAACAGGACAATGCAAAGCATTCTGACAAGCACTAACTACCCACAAATACTGTAAAGCATTTACGTCGTAAAAACCATTTGGTCATGTTCTAGAATAATGCTATTGAGGGTATTACATGTCACAAAAGTCATCTGCAGTATCTACTCTCAGGCACCAAACCGATGTACTTAGAGAAAACAACCTTATAGTCAATAAAACCCAAAATTTGTATTTGGGGTTCTCATTATATAAATATGTGGATATGTCAATATTTCCAGTTCTTTAGAGCTAAGGTTTTAAAATTGAAATAAAATGAGGTGCTATCACTGAGAGTCACTTTAAAAAATATACAAAGATTAACACATAAGAGTCCTGCTAAAAGAAACAGTTTTTTTTTTTTTAACAGTATTTATTTATTTATTTTAGAGAGACAGAGAGCACACTCATGGGGGTGAGGGGGACAGGTAGAGAGAATCTCAAGCAGACTCCCTACTGAGTGTGGAGCCCCACTTGGGGCTCCATCTCACAACCCTGAGACCATGACCTGAGCCGAAATCAAGGGTCAGATGCTTAATCAACTGAACCACCCAGGAGCCCCCAGTATTTTTTACATTCTGTTGAAATTCTTATTCCTAATTTTTCTTATATTACTATGTACTATTACTATGTAATATAAGTATAAAAATCTCTAAAAATCAGAAATAATGATTCTGGAAAATTTTAATATAATGCCTATATTAAAAATTAAGTATTCATATTATGTTATGGAAGCCCAAGACAGATTTGGTTCTGACCAGGTATAGTCACACAGCAACCCTGAAATTTGAGTGTAAATCTCTTCTTACCTAAGAGAAGGGAGGGAGAAAGTTAATAGTTCCTGCTTCACAGAGTTAGTATTTAGATTAAACATAATCATGTTTGATTCTGACTAATAAAATGACTGACCAATATTAGGCACATAATAAATGTATATTTCATTTTGAGATAACTAACTTTTCTCCAAATGGGACTTCAATTATATTTTCTTAGATTAACATTTTCCTCTATTATTTTTTAGAAATCTTTTTAAGTCTTATACGTCTTATTATAATACTTCTTATTATAATAATATTATAATATATATTATGACATATACGTTACAATATGTCATGTATTATACTATATTATAATAATAATGTTTTATTATTTTACTGTTTCTCTTTTTTTATTCTCAGATATAGGTCAAACAGATCAAATATAGGTCAGACATTTGTTCATGTGAGCGAATAATTAAGGTTTATATTTAGATAGTTTCTGAAATGATTACTATTGTAAAACATTGATTGGTTATAGCATATTTTAGAGGTACCATCATTAATATCAATTAGTAATTATCCTGTGATTAACAAAATTACCTATGTGTAGTAATCTCTACTATGTAAGTAGAACATCTACAAAATGAGTCGTTTTGAATATTGCTATCATTACATAAATAACATATTTGTGCAGTTGTTATAAGCCCCTGAGTCGTGACAACGTTATTTGTAAGGCCTCAGGACATAATTCTCTTTTCCATATTATATAGCTTTTTGATGTTGAACCACCCCAACCCTAGGAGTCATGCAAATTGGAGGTTATCTTTCCTATTTTAAAACTTAGGAAAAAATTAAATGTCAGAGACAGCAAATGGAAATAGTAGTAAGGCATCATGGACCAAGCACAATCCCCTGTGTTTCAGTCTTACAACAGCCCTCTAAGGTGATTACTATTATGCTCACTTTACAGATGAAGAAACTGACAAAGGACAAAGAGAAGCTACATTCTTTTTTAAGGTCACACAACTTTTGCATGTTACTGTAGGGCTTCAAACTCAGTCTCTCAATTGCATCATTTTACCTTTCATCTTTTAACACATTTGCCTCCCCCCCATATTTATACTGTTTTCTTTATTTTTACCACAACTTTTTACTAAGTAATGCAGATTCCTGATATGTTTGACTCAAGCACTTATGAATTCAATACTTGTAATGCAGTTGCATGGGTAATTTAGAAACAAATACTTTCTTGATGATAGAATAGACAAATGTCCTGTGAGGGGAGCGGGTGGATGGTGAGTTTGGGGACAATATGTTTACTGTCTACAATATTTACTAGATGACTGCAGAGAAAATGTCTACATAAGTACAGATGTTGGAGACACTGATGCAAAAAGCACTAACAGGATTATATTTAGATTCCAGGACAGCACTTCTGTGCCGCTTATACAAAAGATGTGCCAACAGGGTAAAAATATTCTCTTCCAAACTAAACCGGGAATAACTGGAACACCTTCAACCACTTCCCCCAAAAGGACAGCAAGGAGTGCACGCCTGGCATAGGGGCAAGGTGGGGGACAGGTGACAGTAATTGCAGCTCTGTGTATACAGGTTGTCAGAGGACCGAGTGAAGTTAATCTCCATGCCATATCTACCCTCAAAAGCAAAGTGCATAGCTGAGGCATTGCTTCACCAAACAAGCACCAATTGGATGTACTAGACTTTCTCAAGCTTTGAGTTGCTTGGAGAAGAGGGTTGGAGGCTTGGTAATTAAGTCAGCTAAAAATGAAAGGCTCTGGGACACAAGACTTTCTGGCCCCACCCGGGAAATTTCATGTCAGGCTGTGGAATCTGAATCTCCCCATACAGACAATACTTCATTCCAGTATTTCTCACTCCAGGGCGGTTTCTGGAGACTCAGAGCATTTTCTTGGGCAGTTCAACACAAAACACCCTCCTTAAAGAAGATTCTAGGGGGAAGGGAGTTTTGACAAGCAAAGCCTTTGGGTTGTGTTGGAATCCAGGAGGTTATTACAGTTTTGGGGATGAGGGGGTCCTCTCCATTCTACCAGCTCTGAGTTGCAGGGCCCCTGAGATTCCCGGGCCCACTGTATGTCACAGGAAAAAGGAAGTAGAAAGTTAGAGTAGTGGGGACTCTACTGGTTTTGTTAAAAAACAAACTAACTAACAAACAAAACAAACAAATAAAAATGGGACCGTAGAATGTCGCTTTAGGCTTTACTTGTTTTTAAAGAAAGGGAAATGGGGAGGCAGGAGGACAAGGCTTCAAAGTAAAGGAAGATTGGATGTAGTCATCCTAGAAAGCAGGATACAAGTGATCACTGTATTGAATTTGTTTTATGCCAAGTGTCTGAGCCACCTCCCATTGTAAAGATGAGCTATGCTGAAATAATGTTTAGTCTTTACATTTGGGGATGTATCTTTATCTTTCTGATGTAATTATTTGCCTGGTGATTGAAGGGGGCTGATTCTACTACTTTCTTATCCCTCAGAGATGATGATTAGAGCATATTTCATTCAGCTAGCCCTTTACTGTTTGCTTCTGGTAAATATTGGATACCTAGAAGACCTCTTTATTTGCACTCTATATGCCTCTGCCTGCCAAAAGATAACTTCTGAACAGAGGTACAAGCCTTCAGCTTTTATTTTCTTGCCTGGGGTAGAACACATGGGGCAATCTTTTGGAAATTAATAATAACCATGCAGTGAAATAAGAAATTAGAGAGAATATTCCAAGTTATTTGTCAGATTGTGAGGTATAAATCTGAAAGAACAATTTAGATAGAATTAAGTGATATTCTACTTTTCCATGACAGATCTACAAAGAGCACATTGAATGAAAAAAATAATTCATGGTACACTAAGGACTTATATTTTGATATCATGTCTAAATCCCAAAAGTATTAATCATTCATTGTGGTGGTGAAAAAGACATTGTCAAAATATACATGTGTGGTGTCTACTATAATTTTAATAACACCAAAAATTTGATAAGTATGCTATCACAGGGTTCTAAAAATGGATTATTTTCTAGGATGATGCTGATTTTCATTATAGGATTTGTGCATTATTATCAAATGTATATGACTTGCAGGAATACAGGATAAAGCTGTCAACATATAGCATTTCAGTTGTATCAAATCAAAAGTATCAGAGAGAGGCCTGAGCTGCCAGGTTTTGAGGTGGTCAGTTAAGACAATAAGACAAACTAAAAGTCAACATCGAGCCTTTATTCAGTCACTGCAAAGATGCAAGCAAGAAGCCAAAAGAGAATGTAATGGCTTCTTCAATGTTCCATTTTTTTCTTTTTTTCCCTCACAGACCAAAGGGTTCTCTGTTATCAGTGCAAATAAGAGCAGGGAATGGACTCCTTGACTATGAGTTTTTGGTTGAGTTTTGTCTGAGATGACAGGTTTAAGTGTCACATATCTCTCATTATTTTTCAGTCTACATCATGGCTCTTCACAGGATGGTCAAGCAGGTCTTCCTAATCATAGCAAGAGATGATGCCCCAATGGACAAGTAAGTACTTTTTGATCTTTTGCTCAGATCATGTTT
The DNA here is from genome assembly GCF_003265705.2 of Callorhinus ursinus. Taxonomy (NCBI): domain Eukaryota; kingdom Metazoa; phylum Chordata; class Mammalia; order Carnivora; family Otariidae; genus Callorhinus; species Callorhinus ursinus. Next base: position 74,436,200 of record NW_027397065.1, on the reverse strand, counting down.
GGTCATTGACCAAAACTTTTTGTGTAGCATTCAAAATTAAGAGGTAGAGAAAAAAAATCATACCTTTTGATAGGAGAGGAAAAACTGTAGGCATTTTTTGTTTAATCTACCATAAAGGTAAAGAGACCACTTGTAGAAGGTGAGATATAAAATTATTTGGTCAGGATAAGAGGGATGATAAAGAAGTTAACAAGCACCCTTGATTTTCACCAGCAGAGAAGTGAATTTATATAAAACCAATGCCTGAAGACTTACCACTCCAAGTGAACATAATTTTGTTTATGCAGAAGGAAAAAAATCAGCAATTCTCTTCACTCTCAGGTAAGAGCCTTCTCTCAATAATTGCCTATGTATACCTTGACTTCCTGAAGCAAAAGGAAATAGATTAAGTCCCAAGACTTTGTTAGGTTCCCTGATTTTAAAGTTTAAGAACCTAATAGGATTCTGTACTATTTTTTAAAAACCCAGGGCAAATACAAACCATTGGAAGCTTAGGTATTTGTTACTAATCCCTAGAGACAGTGGAGGTAAAAATGTGAAAGCTCTAACAGTTCTTGGGTTTGGTTGAATGTGGATGAAATACACTTTTGTATTTTCTTTGTAGAGTCATTAGATAAACTAAAGAATTAGGAAGTTTATATACTATGACTAGCAGTCATTCTGATTTCTCATTTGAAAATTTGAATAGGAAAGACTGAGCACTTTGAGTACTATTGTTTTAGATATAGCATCTTGCCATTTAACCAGGCCTTTTATAACCATCAAATACCAGTACATTACAGCACATATGATAACTGAGTTTTTCCTTCATCTTTAGAAATGAGTTCAGCATTTTCTTATAAATACAGTTATTTCTATTCATAAAATTTGCATATTCTATTCATAAAATTACTAGATTTAAATTAGATGGCACAAAGGACTAGAGCTAGAAGGCATTAATATCATACCCCAAGTATGCTCTGTGCTTTTGCTTTCCTTTTTATGATATTTCTCCACCACTTTGCACTTCATAATTGCCATTTGAATTGCTCCGCCAAGGGAAATATGAGCAGAAATTATGTGTCCCTTCTAGGCTGAAGGTGGAATAGGCAGTGAATGGGCTAAACATCTTTTATTCTAGTTCCTTTGGTGACTTTGGTGATTAAATACTTGCTCTCCTCACTCACCCCTCCCCATACCAACCTTACTTAGAGACATTATATGCTAGAGAAATAAATTTTCTGGATTAACTCCCTGGGTTTTGGGAGTGGTTTGTTACCACAGTATATCATACCCTACCTTGACTAAAACAGACATTGGCATCTAGAAGTCAGGTGTTGTCGTAACAACAACAACAACATAACAACAGTTGGCTAAGAAACTCTTTTGAAATCTTGAAGAATGGTGACCAATATAATTCAGAGGCCTTTATATTTGGTAAAATTGTCACTATTGATGACTAGGAAAGTGGATAAAATACTTAATAAACTTGGTAAACTTACGGAGTAAGACTGGAAAAGAGGAAACTATTAGTATGTGTTTGTTTCTGTGCTTGACAAGGTAATACAAGAAAGAGAAAAGTGCTCAAAATAATTGGGTCATTTGCAAGCAAAGTTAAACAGGACTAAAAAGTATACACACATTTTAGGAACTATAGTGCAAGAAGCAGCAACTACTACCCTACGAAAATCAGTAAAATATGAAATGAATAATTTTTGGAACAACTGACTCATAAGGCAAGAATTAAATCAATAATTTGACCTTTCCACCCATTGTTAAAAATACCTGTATTGGTTAAAGGATACATTCAATCCTTTCATGTGAAAAATATGGCTTAGAGAAAAGTTATTAAAAGTGTGTGGCCTTCTTCCTTGAGCAAAATAGAAACTTTTACTGTGCTGTAACATGAGATTTGGGGCTGATTATGACCACAATTTATTATTTGATGATATATTTTTATATTATATATCAATTATTATTTTTACTCTGCGCATCAGAGTTGCTTTAAGCGAATCTTAAATTCTCTCACCCTCCTTGTGCACGTTCTAATTGAAGAAAATAATGCTTGTCCTTCCTGTGTGTATGAGATGATGCATGAGAAATTTCCTTTTATGTCTAATACTTTGAAAATTATATTATTGTTATAGAATAATTCATTGAGAAGAGTAAGAAGGTGCAAAAGTGAAATTTTAGAAATAATCAACTTTTCAAAAATTCAAAATTCCAGTTATAGTTCTTATAAGAACATTTCCCTAAACTTCATAATCTGAGTTTATAAGGTTTCTTTCATAAATTCCCTATATCTGAGCAAATTAAAACCAGTCACTTCATCTTTTTATTGATTTCCTACTAAAAGGAAAAAGAAGACAATGTTGCAAAATAACTGTATATACAAATATTCAGTTAGCCATATTTTTATTTTTTATTTTTTTAAGTTTTTAAAAGGATTTATTCATTTATTTTAGAAGGGGGGAGGAGCAAAGGGAGAGGGAGAAAGATGATCTCAAACAGACTCCCTCAACTGGGGCTCATTTTCAGGACCCTTAGATATGACCTGAGCCGAAATCAGGAGGGACCCTTAAATGATGGATCCACCCAGGTGCCCCTAAAGTCATATTTTTAAATAAAAGATAAGATTTACATCTTTATTTCCAGATACAAAAAACATTACTTAAATATGGGTACATAAATTTGAGTGCAGTATCGTTGTATAAATATCTTCTAAAGATCACAGTTTAGTTTTTAACCAAATTGACTATATAAGAAATATTTATGTAATAATATAATATTCAAAGTTGTTCCCAGTACTAATCCCATAATCCTGGCTATTGTGTGTAATATTATTTTCTGTACATCTGAAACATTCCCCACCCAGGATAAATTATTTTGAATCTGCAGAGAGATGTTTTCCTGGTTTGATTTATTATTTATTCAAATATATTCCTTAGGCATTCTTTGTTTCATGTTGAAAACAAACAACTAAAAACGTCTTCTTTTTTTTTTTGAACTCTAACCTGCAATTGGACAGATCTCAATTTTTCAATAACTTTCAAAATTAATTTTATATATTATATATATATATTATATATTATATATTATACATATTTATATCTAATATATATTTAATAATATTTTATATTGTCAAAAGTTCAGAAATTGAAGTAAAACCAATGTCACTGAAATAACAATTAGTAAAAATTTATTATGCACACACCAAAAAGACAGTTTGCAAACCAGGAGCACTCAAACCAAAACACTAAATGAGACTCTGGGGTATACTGTTATAAAGAAACTTATAGAGTGAGAAGGCAGTGACTATTTATTCTTCATAGAGATTGGCTCTACTATTAGAATTTTCTTAAATGATAGGGAATTGGTCAGGTGTTACCTCATATCAACCTCGGGGAACAGTTTGTTTTTGCTTATGATTTCTAGAGGCATAAACAAGAAATGACCTGGGTCAAGTTAGTCTTGCAAAATAAGCTAAACTAAGCTTTGTTTGTATGACTGAACTAGTTTTATCTGCTCAGGGAATTTTCAAGGCTGATCTCTATTTTATGTTAGCTATTGTGTGTGTGTGTATATATATATATATATATATATATATATATATATTAGCATATGGTGAAGAAGCAAAGAAGCAGGTTTAAGTAAAGTTCTTCCAACTACTAGTGGTAGTTTTAAATAGTTTTACCTTATTGGGAATATAATCAGTAGACAAAGAACAATGTAACAATTTTGGGCATTCCACTTTTTAATGGTCAGCTTTTGAATCTGTAGGTAGGAGCCCTGTGGGTTCTACTGTACAATTTCCCCAAAGTCCTATGCTTCAGGCAGGATTCTTCAGTTCTAGGCCCAAAATTGGAGTGACTAAGAAAAAAAAATCTAAGAGGAAATGTTCCATTTGAAAGAATATCAATTATATTTTTCAAGGTTATGTATATCAAGACCCATGTAATGAGTCTTTAGTAAATTACTTAAAATTTGAATTCTACAGAAAGCTTCTGGAAGAAACTTTAGATTTCCTTTTATTCCTTCTAGACACATATAATATTTATTTATGCTTTAATCTTGATAAAATTAAGTGGAAAATTTAATGCTCAGGAAAAACAGGCCATAACTACCCCCCCCCAATTTATAAAGTCCAGAATGTGTTAAAATTGAAAAGGAAAATATTTGCTTAAATGTTATCCACAGTAGGCCTTTAGTACTCAGGATATTTGGTTCCCAAAGGTGACAGTTTTAGACCCATTTCAATCTCCTTTCAACAATTTCTTTCCTTAGAAAATTGAATCATTGACAGCTCTTTTGCAGAAGCTGGCTTTAATGAACACCCACTGAATCAGCTGTTTTTTGGACAGTGTAATCAAGCTATTTTGCATCTGTGAATGTATTCTGGCATTTTTCACAGCTACAGTTCTTTGTCAAACAATCCTTTACTATAATAAAGGGGCAGGGTATAAACATGTCTTTCAATATTTTCTCTATCTTTAGATATCTGATTTTTTAATAGAATGAACATGAAATTCTGACGAGTTTTGTAACTGTATAGTGTGTTTCCAATTAGATATTTGATGAAAAGAAAGTGAAGCTTAACTGTGATATATTGTAAAATACTGACTTGATAATCTTTCTGGCACATTTTCTTATCGCCAACATTTTCACTAAGGAGTATTTCACTCTAAAAATACACTACTTTTCTACCTTACCTACAAAGGTTATGGGTTCTATTAAATGTTACTAATGGGTACTGTTCATACATTTAACTTCTTTTTTTTAATTTTTAACTTCATATCACTATTTTCAGAAGAAATTAAATCATGTTATATAACTTCTGACATATAATTCTGATCAAATTCTTATGAGAAATATGATAAAAACTGAGATCTTATTTTGCCTATGATATAAAACATCAGTTCAGTTTCATTCTTTTGCATGTAGCTGTCCATTTCCTCAACACCATCTACTGAAGAGACTGTCTTTTCCACATTGTATATTCTCTCTTCCTTTGTCATAGATTAATTAACCATATAAGCATGGGTTTATTACAGGGCTCTTTATTCCATTGATCTGTGTGTCTATTTTTCTACCAGTACCATACTGTTTTGATTACTATCGATTTGTAGTATAGTGTGAAATCAAGGATGTGTGATACCTCCAATTTTTTAAAATATTTTATGTATGTATATATGTATGTATTTATTTATTTAGAGATTGAACATGAGTGGGATGAAGGGCAGAGGGAGAAGGAGGGAGAGAATCTCAAGCAGACTCCATGATGAGTGTGGAGCTCAATGCAGGGCTTGATCTCATGACCCTGAAATCATGACCTGAGCCAAAATCAAGAGTCGGGTGCTCAACCAACTGAGCCACCCAGGCACCCCTCCAGCTTAGTTCTTTCTTCTCAAGATCGCTTTGGTTATTCAGTCTTTTGTGTTTCATACACATTTTAGAATTCCTTTTTCTAGTTCTGTGAAAAATGCCATTGAAATCAAGCAATTCCACTTCTGGGTATTTATTCAAAGAAAACAAAACCCCAATTCACAGAGATGTATGTACCCGTGTGTTTATTGCAGCCTTATTTACAATAGCCAAGATCTGGAAGCAACCTAAGTATGAATAAATAAAGAAGATGTGGGGTGTGTATAGAGAAAGTGCACGCTCACATAAAATTATTAAACTCAAGTGATAGTAGGTGTCATACGAACCTATACTGTGGACATGCAAAGCCATGTAGTATACTGCTTCATTAACTCTACAACAATGAGGAGGCAATACATTCTCTTCACCTCCTTCTGGTTAAATGTTCAAATATATGTCAGGATAATATATATTAGTCTTTAGAGAAATTTATCTGAAAATTTATTCTTTAAAAAATTAAAACATATGATATACAAAGAGAGAGGTAACTGCTTTAAAAATACCAAGCTAAAGTACGTAATTGTTATTAACACTAGAGGTTTTTCCTTTTAAATTCTGCATAGGTTTCATAGACAGTATATTGAGTATGCATAATTGTATACTATAAGACACAAAGCTATGATTAGATGGATTCTCCTGCAGTATAATATCTTGATATATTCTATTTTTATTTATTTATTTATTTATTTAAAGATTTTATTTATTTATTTGACAGAGAGAGACACAGTGAGAGAGGGAACACAAGCAGGGGGAGTGGGAGAGGGAGAAGCAGGCGCTCTGCTGAGCAGGGAGCCCGATGCGGGGCTTGATCCCAGGATCCCGGGATCATGACCCCAGCCGAGGGCAGACGCTTAACGACTGAGCCACCCAGGCGCCCGATATATTCTATTTTTAATTAGTCCTATAACTTAATTATCTAAAAGAAGACAAATTCCTTAAAAATAGTATTTGCACTCTATTTTTGAGCCATTTAACGACAGGAACTCAAACACTGCTTGGTGCCTAAGATAATTTTCTATAAAGTTGCAAAATTTCATAAAGTAATATACTTGGAATCGTGACGCTACATTTAAAAAAAATTGTATCTGAATGAAGAAGTAGTGTATAATGGAAAGAGCAGGAGAATTCAGTACAATTAATTTCATCCAATATTGCTTGAACCATATCTGAGCTTCACAACGAGATTAATATCAGAGAGTTAGCAGAGAATGAAGTAGATATACGGTTCTGGATTATAATACAATAGTCAAAAGATTTAACTCCTTCCATGTCACTTATTTAATATATGAATTTTATAATATTCTCACTTTATCTCAATTTCTTGATCCAATTTCATTACAGATTACTTCTGTGAAGTAGTAATGTTAACAACATCTCTGTTGTGATTATTGTTTGGAGTGAAATTAAATGTTACCATGAATTTTAAACTGCAAAAGCACTATGCAAATGTCAAGGATGCATAAATTGGCTAACTTTTAGAATGTATACCAATCTGGATAGTTCAGAGTCTTAGTTTTCTGAACCAAAGTTTTAAAATTTCTAAAATTTTAAATTCAATTTTAGTCACATGCATGAATTTATTCAGATATCCAAGTATTAATTCAAAGGATTACTTATGATTTGATAGCACAGGCATTGTAAATTATTTTTTTGTTGTTTTCTAACTACAGTTGGAAAGATAATGAGGGAATATAAAACTGCCATAGCATTGTGAATATCTTTTTAGAAATTTTGGAGGAAAGGGGATTTATATTAAAAAAACTGGTATCAGTCCAATTCTTTATCTACTCTCCCACTTTTTTCTCTGTATAATACATGAACAAGAATTTATTTTGCTGGTAAACTCCTGTAATTGGCTGTATGGGCTGCAGTAGATCTCTAATCAAGGCAGATTACTGTTTTTGTGACCTTCAATAGTTTATTTGACTCTCTGTAGCTATTTCTCTTGAACTGGAAAATTAAGTCTAAGTAGAACCTCAGTGCCAAACAGATGCTACCTTTGGCTTGAATTGTCTTGGGTAAATTGTAAAATAATAATTAATAACTGAGAGCCAATGCCCAGAAATTATGCAGGCATATCCATTATCTCTGTACATAAACAAAATCAATTTTCATTAAATATGTTAATTCTGTACAGCATCACTATCAAAGCTTTGCCAATGCCTGAGTAGGCATTATGCCTTATTTTCCAAATCAAGCAAACCATTTTTCATTATTTGTTTTGATTATCTTCAATATGGCTTATCCTAAGTGTGTTGAGAACAGGTGCATTTGTGTTGCTAAAGAACCCAAAATAACAGTCTGAATATAAACCTTTTATATGCCATGTGGTGCAATTATTTCATAGGGATGCACAGTGGGAAGTATTCTGCTGATAGCAACCTTAATGTAATTACAGGCCAAATGGGGAATAAAAAGGAAGCAGGAGAAATATAAATTACTATTTCTAACAGCATCTTTTAGTTGACTAAATAGATGGTGATTTGTAGATATTTGAGATTTTAGAATAAAATCACTGATTATTTAGAATTTATTCCTGCTCCACATTTATTCTTTTTCAGTAAAATATATTTTACAAGAAATTATTTAATGCTAGTCTTTGGTGTATATATTTATATATACATATATATGTTCTGCATAATTAATTACATTTGCTTATTTTAAAATGTGGTGGCTATATAACCAAACAGGTAAAACTGAAAGAAGATTCTGGCACTTACAAATTTAATTCAAGCATTTTTTTATTATTGATTTGAGCAATAGTAACTGATCTACCAAGTGTTCAATTATTATTAGTGTGCTAGCATATCTCATAGAATCCTTATGTCAATTGTATAAGTTGACACTATTATTATTTACATCTTTTTTTTAAGATTTTATTTATTTATTTGACAGAGAGAGAGATAGTGAGAGCAGAAACACAAGCAGGGGGAGTGGGAGAGGGAGAAGCAGGCTTCCCGCGGAGCAGGGAGCCCAACATGGGGCTCGATCCCAGGACCCTGGGATCATGACCTGAGCAGAAGGCAGATGCTTAACAACTGAGCCACCAAGGTGCCCCTATTATTTATATCTTAAAAATGGAGAAACCAGGGGTGCCTGGGTGGAACAGTCGGTTAAGCGTCCGACTCTTGGTTTCAGCTCAGGTCATGATCGCAGGGTCATGAAATGGAGTCCTGTGTCAGGCTCTGCACTCAGCATGGGGTCTGATTGAGGTTCTTTCTCTCTCTCTCCTTCTGCCCCTCCCACTTGTGCTCTCCCTCTCAAATAAATAAATACATTTTTTAAAAAAATGAGGAAACCAAAGTTTGTCTAAGCAAAGTAATTTGTCCAAGGCCACTTAGTAAATTAGTGGAAGGAACTTCAAAAGTCTCTTTCGAAATAGCAAAGTCTGAGCATTGCATTCTGTACATACATATTTTTCAGGGTTGAGTAATACTGCTTATTATTAAATATTGCATATTGTTCAGTAAGTACAGATTCTTAGAGCAAATGTTTATATTTTTGTAAATGTTATTTTTAATCTCTTACTATCTTACCAATTGCAATTTATTTTCCACTGGAAAGGTTCATGTGTTCAAATATATGTTTTAAACTGTGATAAATTATTAATTAGGGTGATAATTGGAAAACATATCCACTTCTTAATTACATATACTATATGGAGACAAAGAGTATCAAATAACAGAAAAAGTACACATTTGAAGCCCCTATCTCCCCACCTGTTTCAGCCCTCTCTTTTGCAAAACGGTATGCCATGCCAGTAACCTAATCAACTAATTTGGATTTTACATAGTTTCTTTAATTTTGTAATTCAAAGTTGGAATTGAGAATAACATATATTTGACAAAGCATGTTTATTTAATATCATTCTACATGCTACAGATGTACCCAAAGCTCAGTAAAAGATTTAGACAATTCATTTTAAAAGAAAAATAAGATATAGTCTTTCTTTATCTTTGTTAAGTACTTAAGTAGGTCAAGGGCAGTTAGAGTCTACATTGCTCAGAATTCTGTATAAAATAACTTGTCCAAAAGTCTTATATAGTACTACATACGCATCTTTTTGAGTTCATTTCATGTGAATTATATGCTTCTTGATTTTTTTCCCCTCTGATTCATCAAATATCAGTAGGTAATGAAACTATAATCCTGGCATGTCTGAAGTAACTAAAGGTTATCATGGAAAGTACAGAATTTCATTTTATTTCAGAGGTCATGTTTAATTTTACACTTGAATTCAAAATATAGCCATACTTCAAATATAGAATAAATATTATAACCTATATATCTAAATATTAATGATTCGGTACAAGATGTCATATCCTCATATCCACTAATTGGGTATAATCCTGGTAAGTAGAATTTGTTATTTAATACATGTCAAGAAATATCTTAAGTTTGTCATATATATATTTCTTTAAATCTTCAAAATCACCACAAATGAGAGAGAATTTATTATCCCTATTTTATTGATGAGGTCATTGAAACTTCAAAGAATTGCATTCATGGAACCTTATGCACTCTGCCCTGACAAGCTTGACATTATTCTTGGTACACTTAATTTATTTTACTAGTTTATAATTTCCTAAACATGCTATTATCAGACAGAAGTAGAATGTATTTTATCTAATTATCAATACCCTATTTATGACTCCAGGTGAGTAGTAGGACATAGAAGATAGTTTTATCACTTAATCAGTAGTTTTTTAAAAAAATAATTGAAACAGTGAAAGCAATTGTTATTCATATTCCTTTCTACTGTTATTTTATTTTTTAAGATTTTATTTATTTATTTGATGGTAAGAGAGAGAGAACAAGAGCACACAAACAGGGGGAGTGGCAGGCAGAGAGAGAAGCAGGTTCCCTGGGAGCCTGATGCGGGGCTTGATCCCTGGACCCTGGGATTATGACCTGAGCCGAAGGCAGACATATAACCAACTGGGCCACCCAGGCGCCCCTCTACTGTTATTTTTCTTAAAGATTTTATTTATTTATTTATTCTAGAGAGAAAGTGAGTGAACGTGAGCAGGGAGAGGAGCAGAGTGGAGAGGGGGAGAGAGAGTCTCAAGCAGACCCCTTGCTTAGCATGGAGCCAGGTGCGGGGCTCAATTTCACGACCCTGAAGTCATGACCTGAGCTGAAATCAAGAGTTGGGTGCTTAACCAGTTGAGCCACCCAGGCACCCCTCTACTGTTATTAAATGAATATGTCTTCAAAAATATTTTAAAAATGTATAATGGCACATGACAGAGTTAATCAATGAAACAATACTGTTTATTAATTTTTAGCATGTGCCAAGCACTGATCTAGGAACTACAGAATCGGTGGATAATAAAGTAACAAAAATTACTGCTCTCAAGAGGTTTCCCTTTTGTTCTGGAGAATACATAAATAATTTTAGGTAATAATAAATGCTAGATAATCATAAAAGGAAAAAAATAATTAGAAGACTGAAACATGGAAACCCAAACGGAGATGAAGTGTTTCATAATGTAAGACTAGATGCTTTAGCAATGGAATCACTTGGCAAACATGAATTTACTAGGTTTTATGACAAACTCAAGCAAGAAACTGTGTCCAGGATAATCTCAATAAGAATACACATAGGAAGCTGAGAAAAAGTACAAAGAGAAGTTGAAGTTTGATCCATACAATTTAAAGAGGGAGTAAGACATTACCTGAGAATAAAATACTAGTAGATTCACAATACAGTATGAATAGGGAATAAATGGGAATATATGGGTCATTAAAAAAACACTCTCTTTTAAGCACTTGTTTCTATGTGTAAATAATCTTTAACTCCTGTATTAATTCAACACATGCTGTATTCAAGCCTTGTTGCTAAAGCACTGGAATAAATAAGGCAGACCAGATTATATACTTTATGAATCTTATTGTCTGATTGGAAAATACAGCCAAGAAACAAATAATGATATATGCTTATGAACTTACTAGTGCTCTGAAATGAAATATGAAGTTGAGGAATCATATAATAATATCTACAAAAATTTAGGAGTTAAGGAAATTGATGATTAGGCAGAAACTTGAATATATGTATATGAATTGTCAATCAAGGACAAGTATCTCTGGGTTGGAAGTGCATGTTCAAGATCTAGAATATTAGGAGAGAAGATGCATGTTCTCAACTTCATGTGGCTGGAGAAGATTGTGTTAATAAGTGGGATAAAATTAGGGCAGAGAGCTGCAAGGGGCAAGGTCATGGAGGGATGTACAGGCAACTGAGATACAGAATTTATTTTAGTTGAAGGAAGCAAGTGACTAACATTGAAATTCGACTTTTAACACTTACTCTCTCTGGTGTGTGGATACTGTGCATAACTGATGGTAGGAAGACACATACCAGAATGTTTTACTCCACTCAGCTGAGACAAGCTGCAGAGGAGGCATCGTGAGTGAAGTAAACATCATCTTCAAATGTGACCTAAAGTGAATGATTTTGGTTTTGAGGTTTTCATGTTGATTTTTGGCTTTTGGTTTTTTGTTTTGTTTTGTTTTGTTTGTTTTCATTTAATGTGGACAGCAAGGAAATAATAATGTTAGAATTATTCACTATGGTTGGCAAGCTGTGGCACTTTTGAGTTCAAGGAAAAGAAACTGAAAGTAACTGACCAGTGAGGTAGGCAACTTAGGTTGAAGGGGAGAAAAGTAGATATATTGAAGAGATATGGGATATGTAATGGGTAGAATTTCAAGATAAAAATGTTCAAGATGCTGCAAAATTTTGAGTTTTCTAAATTCAGAAATATGGTGACTGATTAAATTTTTTTTCCATTGTGTTCACTGGGTGTTGCCCAAGCATTTAAAAGAGTGTCTGACAGGGGCGCCTGGGTGGCTCAGTTGGTTAAGCGACTGCCTTCAGCTCATGTCATGATCCTGGAGTCCTGGGATCGAGTCCCGCATCGGGCTCCCTGCTCAGCAGGGAGTCTGCTTCTCCCTCTGACCCTCTTCCCTCTCGTGCTCTCTCTCTCTCATTCTCTCTCTCTCAAATAAACAAATAAAATCTTTAAAAAAAATAAAAAAAATAAAAGAGTGTCTGACACAAATAAATAATTAATAAGTATTTTTGAGCAAAAAATTAAGTGAATGGACAAGTGGTATAGTTTATTGAGATTATGAACAGGAAATGAAAATACACACACATATATACATTTTACATCAACATTGTTAAATATTATGGTTATAAAGATTATATAAAGTTATTATAAATGAAGTCTGATAAAGAAAGATGAAATGCTAACAAATTCAGTATAGAATAATAACTAATATTGTGGAGTTAATTACTACTATTTTATGTGTCAGTTCTTCTGAGGTATCATCTTGCCAGTTTTACATAATGTCTTCAGGTAGACTTTAAGATGCTTTTTCACTTTTTCAAATTCCTTTTTTTAAACAACTATGATGATTAATTCTAATTGTCAACATGTCTGGGCAAAATTCTCAAATATTTGGTCAAATATCCTGCATGTTCTTTCAAGAGTGGTTTTGGCAAGATACACATTTAAATCTCTCAACTTTGAGTAAAGCAGATTATCCTCCATAATGTGAGTGGGCCTTGTCCAATCGGTTGAAGACTGAATAGAACTAAAAGGCTGACCTCTCTAGCAAAAGGGAAATCTCCAGCAGATTGCCTTGGACTTAAACAGACTTAATAGCCTGTAGGCCTCCCCCATCTGATTCTGAACTCACCAAGCTTCTATAATTAAATGAGATTATTTCTTGAAGTAAATTTCTTTCTATATGTATGTATATATATTTCTATCTATCTACCTATCTACTACCTATGTATCTATCTACCTGTACTTCCTATTGGCTCTATTCCTCTGTGGAATCCTTACTAATACACTAATATAAACTCAGGTTCCAGAAACCCTGTTACTTCAAAATGAAGTCACATTTTTGTGGCTAAGGATGGGAAGGTAGACAGTGTATGATATATGAATCATCCATATAGCAGAGAGTGAAAGAATGTTGGAAAGCTAATACCAATCTAAGTCAGGATCAGAAAAGAGAAAAGAAAAGAAAAGAAGAGAAAAGAAAAGCAAAAAGAGACATTATCTAAGAAACACATGGGGAGGATTACAATAACACTGGTGTTACATATTCCTTCCCAGCAAAACCACAGATGGTTTTTGCAGTCAGGTTGTACTCCAATACATAGGAATCTATCACACCATCTCTGAATAGCCCATCATCATTGATCCCTCACTTGACTCCATCTCATGGTACCCTATGGCTGACTTTGTAAGTAAATATATCTAAGGCATTTTACTTCATCTACATCAAAATCTAAATCTCTTTCTGTAGAGTGAAAGTCACTGAACCATGGTTTACGTATGTTGTACTCTGATGTATTTTGCTCTAGGAAATGCTGCAATAATTCATATTTTCTTGTTTTGCTTTCTTAAAGCCCTAAAGTGCTGGACAGTGCTTTGCAATAACCTCTATAGTTCGACCATTACACAGAACATCAATCAAATTTTGTACACAGTCACTGTACTTTTCCCTTTATATCTGATCAAACTGTAGGCTATAAATAGAAATCAAATGGCAAAGGAAAGAATACGCTTTTTTGGTTGATAAATTCCAAGCAATTGATGAGCCTTTAAATGCAATTTGCTTATTTCTTCTCTTCCTTCTTTACTTTTATATTTTATGTTTTCAATGGTTATATGGTCATCCACTTCATTTTAGACTGGACTTTAGTTTTATAATTGCATTTTTAAAATCTTTATTAAAGTATAATTAACATACATTAGTATGCTAGCTTCAGGTGGACAACATATTGATTCAACAATTCTATACATTACTCAGTGCTCACCATGATGATTGTAGTCACCATCTATCACCATACAATGTTATTGACTATATTCCCTTTGCTGTGCTTTTCATCAGGGTTACTTACTGATTTTACAACAGGAAGTTTTACCTCTTAATCCCCTTTATATATGAAATTGTACATTTTAATTGAGCTAAATAAAAAAAAAAAACTTCATGTAGTAAAAGCCAATTAATATGAGGTAATAGTGGAATGATTTAGATATACTGAGATGCTATGATAAGGTGGTGGAGAGAATAATTGAAAGGAGAAACTGTATTGGTACTTCACAAACTTTAATGAACATAGGAATCACCAAACATTATTAAACAATATTAAAATTCAAATTATGAATCAGGAGGCTTGGGATCGTGTCCTATGTTCTGAATTTCTAACAAGTTTCTGGTTGATGCTTATGTTCACAGATCACATTGTGAGTAGTAAAGAGCTATACTGCCGTCATGAGAATCTTCAATATAATATAAAAGAAAAGGATCAAATATGAGTCCTTGAAATGTAAAACCAATAAATTCGATCATTTCATGAGACTGTGCCCATGGTCAATCACTGATCAATGAAATTACACATATTAACTTATTTAGAGCTTGCAAGAACCCTAAGAGGGGGCTACCATTATAAGTTCCATTCCCAGATAAGGAAGCAAATGCACAGAGCACCAACATCTTAGAATCTTTGTCATTGTTAATAGTTATGTTCTCTCTTCTTATCAGTAAGATATTACTAATGAATTTTGTCGTAGTTCCTCACAAAGTTAAAACAAAACAAAATGAACTATTACCCAATAATGAATTGACCTCGGTGAACATTTCAGTATGTTATAATACATACATGTGTGATAGATTCCTATGTATTGGAGCACAGCCTGACTGCACAAACCATCTGTGGTTTTGCTGGGAAGGAATTTGTAACACCAGTGTCCATTAGCTGATTCTGAATACATGTTTAAATGAAAGACCAA
Organism: Callorhinus ursinus; assembly: GCF_003265705.2. Classification (NCBI taxonomy): domain Eukaryota; kingdom Metazoa; phylum Chordata; class Mammalia; order Carnivora; family Otariidae; genus Callorhinus; species Callorhinus ursinus. The sequence continues at coordinate 74,420,985 of NW_027397065.1, read as the reverse complement.
ATGTGATACACACCAACGTATCTATCACTTATAAAAGTCATAAATGATTTGAAATTCCATAGGATAGAATCATAGAGTTTTAAGTCACAGATTAAAAAAGTCTTATTTTTTTTCATGCCACAAATAGTACTTTTAGGTCAAATTTAGATCTAGTCTTAAACTTGATGAGTGACTTTTGAAAAAATAATGTACCTATGGAACTGCTTGAGATAACAAAGTTCCAAGGATTTGGGTACACCAGCCTGAGCTCTAACGTATGAGATTATTCTTCCACCTCTCTGCAGAGATCATCATGATGAGAAGGTTACCTTCTAATATGTCTTTAGATCATTCCATGTGATGGTCAGTTTTGCAATCAAAATTAATAGGTTCATTTCAATAGATGCAGAAAAAGCATTTGACAAGGTATGATATCCATTCATGATAAAAACTCTCAACAAAGTAGGTTTAGAGGGAACATACCTCATAATATAATAAAGGCCATATAGGGAAAACCCACAGGTAACATCATACTCAATAGGGAAAAACTGAGAGCTTTTCTTCTAAGGTCAGGAACACTCTCAACACTTTTATTCAATGTAGTACTGGAGGTCCTGGCTGCAGCAATCAGAGAAGAAATAAAAAGAAAAGAAAAGAAAAGAAGAGAAAAGAAAAGAAAGCAAGCCCAAATTGGTAAGGAAGAAGTAAAACGTTCACTATTTTCATGTGACATGATACTATATGTACAAAAACCTAAAGACTCCATCAAAAACCTACTAGAAATGATAAATGAATTCAGTAAGGTCACGTAATACAAAATCAATATACCAAAATCCATTGCATTTCTATACACTAATAATGCAGTAGCAGAAAGAGAAATTAAGAAAATAATCCTGTTTAAAATTGCACCTAAATAATAAATTGCACCAGGAATAAACCTAATTTATGAGGTGAAAGACCTGTACTCTGAAAAATATAAAACATTGGTGAAGAAATTGAAGACAACACAAACAAATGGAAAGATATTCCATACTCATGGATTGGAAGAACAAATATTGTTAAAATGCCCATACCATCCAAAACAATTTACAGATTTAAAGCAATCCTTATCAAAAAACCAATAGCATTTCTCACAGAACTAGAACAAACAATCCTAAAATTTGTATGGAACCACAAAAGACCCCGAGCAGCCAAAACAATCTTTAAAAAGAAAAACAAAGCTGGAGGTATCACAATTTCAGATTTCAAGTTATACTACAAAGATTTCTAGTAATCAAAACAGTATGGTACTGCCACAAAAATAGACACATAGATCAATAGAACAGAATAGAAAGCTGAGAAATAAACCCACAATTATATGGTCAATTGATCTTCAATAAGGGAGGCAAGAATATGCAATGAGAAAAAGGCAGTCTTTTAAATGGTGTAGGGAAAACTGGACAGCTACCTGCAAAACAATGAAACTGGATCACTTTCTTACACCACACACAAAAATAAACTCAAAATGGATAAATGTGAGACCTGAAGCCATAAAAATCTGAGAAGAGAAATAGGCAATGATGTCTCTGACATTGGCCCCAAGGACATTTTTCTAGATATGTCTCCTGAGGCAAGGGAAAGAAAAGCAAATAAACAAACAAAAGCGAAACTGAGACCACATCAAAATAAAAAGCTTCTGTACAGCAAAGGAAACTATCAACAAAACTAAAAGACAACCTGCTGAATGAAAGAAGATATTTACAAATGACATATCTGATAAAGGGTTAGTATCCAAAATATATAAAGAACTTTGCAACTCAACACCCAAAGACAAAAAATCCAATTAAAAATGGGCAAAAGACATGAACCAGACATTTCTTCAAAGAAGATATACAGATGGCCAACAAACACATGAAAAGATCATTCATCATCAGGGTTATATAAATCAAAACCACAATGAAATATCACTTCACACCTGTCAGAATGGCTAAAATCAATGACACAAAAAACAACAGGTATTGGCAAGAATTTGGAGAAAAAAGAACACTTGTGCACTGTTGGTGGGAATGCAAACTTGGGCAGCCACTCTAGAAAACAGTATGGAAGTTCCCCAAAAAGTTAAAAATAGAACTACCTACAATCCGTCTATTGCACTACTGGGTATTTACACAAAGAATACAAAAACACTAATTCAAAAGTGTATATGCACCCTAATGTTTATAGAAGCATTATTTACAATAACCAAATTATGGAAACAGCCCAAAAGTCCATCAATTGATGAATGAATAAAGAAGATGTAATCTATATCTATCTCTATCCACATCTATATAACAATGGGATATTTTTCAGCCATAAAGAAAGAATGAAGTCTTGCTATTCGCTATGACTTGGATAGAGCTAGAGAGTATAATGCTAAGCAAAATAAGTCAGAGAAAAAACAAATACCATATGATTCCACTCATATGTGGAATTTAAGAAACAAAACAAATGAGCAAAGGGGAAAAGAGAGAGAGAGAGAGAGATCAAGAAACATACTCTTAATTATAGAGAACAAACTGATGGTTACCAGAGGGGAGGTAGGATGGGGAAATGGGTTGAATACGTGGTAAGGATTAAGGAGTGCACTTGTTGTGATGAGCACTGGAAAAGGTATGGAATTGTTGAATCACTGTATTGTACACCTGAATCTAATAAAACACTGTATGTTAACTGGAATTAAAATTAAAACTTAAGAAGCCAAAAATATAAAACTTCTGAAACTGTCTCTGATCTTTATGGTGAGAGCTTCATAGCTTTCTGCAGATAATTTATCAGCATTTTAATCCTACTTACAACAATTATTAGCTGTATGACGTTGGACACTTATGTAAAATTTCTTTTCATCTTAATTTCTCTCTCTGAAAAATGTCTGTAAGAGTAGAACCTACTTGATAATGTTATTGTGAAATTTAAATGAGTTAATATCTACAAAACATTTGGCACAGCGTCTGAAGCATTGGCAACATTGTTATCACTAGTTAGAATCATACTGAAATAATTTCAGTTTATATAATGTCCTTAAATTTCCTACCTCCTAGATTAAGTGGATGTTATTTCCCTCGACTAGAATTTTCCTTTTTCATTGTGTCCTCACATGGCACAGGACAGAGAGAGGAAGCAAGCTCTCTCCTTATCCCACTCATAAGTGCCACACCCTCATAGCCTCATCTAATCCCAATTATCTCCCAAATGCCCTACCTATTATACACTTTGGGAATCAGGAAATTGGGATGGCAACATATGAATTTGGGGATAAGCAAACATCTGGTATATAGCAGAGTGAATTCCAGGGGACAGGAATCTTGGGATCCATTTTACCATTCTGAATATTACAGTCCATCTTCTGGCCCTTAAAGTTTTACTTCCTTCCCACTTTCAGAACATATTAATCTTTACCAAAAGTTTCCAACAGTCTTATCCCATTAGAAAATCAGCTCAAAGTCCAAAATCACATTATCTAAATCATCTGAGGTCGTGATGCACAGTTAGTCTCCATCTGTGGACAAAGCTAAAGGCCCCTAACATTCTGAACATACAGTAGTGGGACAGGCATGAATAACAGTTATAGACATTTGGTTCAAAAAAAAAGAAGTAAAAACAAGTCACTGGACCCTAAGAATCCCAAAATCCAGCAGGGCAAATGTTGGATTTTCCCTGATTAGGTTTCAAATTCTGGGAATAATCCTCCATGATTCACTACTCTACCTCTGGACCTTGTTCCACCCTCTGAGTCATTGTTCCTTTCTTCATGAAAGTTATTATGTGTTTGCAGCTGAGTGGTTTTATCATGCTCTTTTCTGCCAACAGAACTTTGTGAGAATGACAGCTTTATTTCATTACATACTCTGTCCCTTTCAGTTCAAGATGACAGTAGTCCTGTTGAAACAATTTTCTCAAGAACTCTGTGAGCCTGCATGGATTTCAAGGGGATTAAATTCATTAGACAAAAGCTACAGCTACAAATCTTTCAGAGATAATCTTTTCTCTATCTTTGGCTCCTGCTGAAATGGCTGAGAGGCAATGATCTTCCAAGGGACGCTCTGGTTTATTTGAGACAATCTGAGAGGTATACCCTTAATCTCTTTGATGGGCTCTGGTCACTGACCTTTTGATCTTTCTGAAATTTTTGCCAATACCTGTATGGTCACACACTTAGCCTGTTCTCTATGCCATGCTTTTAGCAGCCATTTCCAAATTTTAGCATCTTTTCCATTTTGAAAGGCTAATGTTTAACAACTCTTCCCTTTATTGATCTCTCGCTTCTCACATTTTGCTGTAAGCACCAAGATGAAACCAGGCAGTATCTTTAATACTTTGCTTGGAAATCTCCTTAGGAATATCCAAGTTAATGCCTTACAAGGTTTTCTTTTCATATAACTTCAGGGCACAATTTTCCTAAGTATTCTTACTTACTTACTCATTACTATATAACAGGAATCCCACCTCCTCTAATTGCTCAATAACATGTTCCTCACTTGGAGACTTCGAGTCTTCAGCATCCTCAAAAACCAGATTTCCACTACCATTTTTTCAAATTAATTTATACTTTCTCTCTGTCAATGCTCTCTCAAATTCTATCAGTGCCCACTGTCCAGTCCCAGTCTCGCCCACATTTAAGGTATTTGTTAAGCACCACACTATTTCTTATACCAAAGTCAATATTAGTTTTCTATTTCTGCATAACAGATTATGACAAACTTAGCTTCTTAAAGCACCCATTTTTCGGGGCGCCTGGGTGGCTCAGTCGTTAAGCGTCTGCCTTCAGCTCAGGTCATGATCCCGGGGTCCTGGGATCGAGCCCCATATCTGGGTCCCTGCTCAGCCGGAAGCCTGCTTCTCTCTCTCCCACTCCCACTGCTTGTGTTCCCTCTCTCGCTTTGTCCCTCTCTGTCAAATAAATAAATAAAATCTTTAAAAAAAAACAGCACCCGTTTTTCATCTCATGGTTCCATGTACTGGGAAGGAGTCAAAGCACATGTAGTGAATCATCTCTTCAGGTTCTCACAGGGCAGCAATAAGATGTTGGCCAGACTCCATGTTAATTTACATCTAAGGGTCTTCTTTCAACTTTATTCAGATTGTTGGCAGAAGTTAGTTTCTGGTGGTCATATGTTTGAAGCTCTCGACTCCTAGAGGCTGCCTTTTTTTTTTTTTTTTTAAGAGCTTATTTATTTATTTGACAGAGAGATAGTGAGAGAGAGAGCACAAGCAGGAAGAAGAGGGAGAAGCAGGCTCCCTGCTTGGGCTCCATCCCAATGTCCTGGGATCATGACCTGAGCTGAAGGCAGATGCTTTACCAACTGAGCTATCTAGGTGCCCTGAGGCTGACTTTTTCCATAAGAAGTTTCCAATAGCAGAACTATCTCTCTGACTTCCAAACCCTGTTTGATAGGGCTCAACTGATTTGATTAGTCCTGTTCAGGAGACTCTTACTTTTAACTAATTCACTATAGAGTTATTTGGACTCTATCTAACATTTCTAAAACATCCTTTCTCCTTTGACATATAAAACAGCATAATCATGGGGATCTTATCCACTGTAGTCACAGGTTCTACTTTCACTCATGAGAAGGGGATTGTACAGGGGGTGGAAATCTTGAGGGCCATTTTAGAATTCTGCTCACCACATCAGCTAAATTATCACTTCCCATTTCAAATCCCTCTATGTCCTCTCAAGGTACCCAGAACCCTTAATATCTGTAATCCCTGGGATCTTTATGAATTCACATAATGATTCTGCTCTTTTTTGTGATACTTTCCATGTGTTCTTACAAAGTTGGTCAATTGATTCTCAGATTCTTAATCTACCAGTTGAAGATAATACAAACCCTTATCTCTCACAAGGGAGGACTACTGTAAGTTCTTTGTAATTATAGGTTGCTTTAAAACTCACAGTGATGTGTCCCCCCCCCAAAAAAAAATGCTTCCATATCTTCATTAGAAAACTGTTGATAACATCACTGTTCATATTAGACCCCAAATGGAAATGGTACATATGTCTGTAAACAGTAGAATGGATAAATACATTGTTGTATATTCAAACATTGGCACTGTATGCTACAATAACAATAAACTACAACTAAACGAAAAAATACAGATAAATTTCTTGCATGCTAAATTTAGGGGAAAGTCAAACATAAGTTTTGTGCAAACAGTAGGATTATATTACGTAAAGTCAAAAACAGCCTAAGTTAATTTATAGTGTTCAAAATCAGTATAATCCTGAAGGGAGGTGTGGTAGTGATTGGAAGGGAAATTCAGCAGGTGGTTAATTTTCCATATCTTGATCTCGGTAATTTTTGCATGGGTTAGTTCAATTTGTGAAAATTCACCAGCCTCTATATTTTGAATTGTATTATTTTCTGCATGCAATTTATTGTATTTATTTCTAAAGATTTATTTATTTATTTGAGAGAAAGAGAGAGAGAGGAAGTGTGAGCAGTATCTCTGTGTCTCAAATGAATAAATAAAATAAAATAATTTAAATACATAAAATCTTAAAAAAAAAGAATTGGATGCTTAACCAACTGAGCCACCCAGGCACCCCTCTGCATGTAATTCATACATCAATAAAAAGTTCAAGGATATATAAAATAAATGGTAACTACAAAATATATAGAGGTTAAATATCCTCAAGAAATAAAAACCAAAAAAAAAAAATCACCCATATGAAGAATGTTTGTAATAACATGTTCCCTGTATATACAACGCTCTTGACTTCTATATTATTTTACAAATTAAATCAGATTACAAAGAATTTAGAATTACCTATCACTTCCTACATACTGAAACATAAGCACATTTTTCTGGGATAAAACTGTCCCTTTTATTTCTCATAGATCAGGTAGAATAAAGAAATTCTGCACTGAGGCTTTTTGTGCTGTCACTTTCATTTTAACACAGAGTTTTGGGTTTATTATGGTAGAATTGCGATATGCCGTGTAGCATCTCAGCATATTTTAATGGGTTTGACATATTTGTGTGTGTGTGTGTGTGTGTGTGCGCGTGTGCGTGTGTGTGTGTACCATTATTAAGGTGCAAAAAGTAAGTAAGTCTTTAAAATATATAACCTTGTAGTTTATTTCCAGTTACTTTGTTTACACAGAACAAAATAAATTGTGGCATATCATATTTAACCCAAGAATAATCTCAAAAGATGTTTATAAATGCCATTAAAGGAACACAGATACATGAATTTGTTTGAATATTAATTGTAACATGTCTTAGAATGAATGAGATTTATTTTGACATGAAATCTACATTTCATTTCACATTTAATTCTGGAAGATCTTAATTGCCATAACACTTTTCTTATTTTGTGCATGTATCAACCACTGGTGATAGATTCATTATTTCTATGGTAGTTTTCTGTGTTGAGATTAATTAAATATAAAGTAGTTTAAACCACTGGTATCAGAAATCTAATGGTTAACATATTGCATTTTGTTCCTCTGGGTTCTGTCTTGACTTTGTATCTTCTCTTTTTATATATACCCACTGCAAGATCCATTCCAATCCATTGCTATGCTCTACAAAATCTTTATCTATATACCTGACTTCTTGTTTAATTTTAGAACAATACATCTAGCAACCTACAGGAGACTACTTGGGTGTCCACAAATATTTAGACATAGCATGTACAAAGGGAGTTACAGGAGTGACTAGTTTTGCCACACTTTTTAGTTTTCTATCTCTATAGATATCAGTAAACTCTGCAAAATTCTCAAAGACTTAATTACTGTATTGCCTGTTTTCAAAATATTTGATAAATTAATGTGCCATATAGATTTTCTCTTCATAGAAATTCTTGCATTCATCCATTTTCATCATTCTGGTGACATTTCTCTATCCTAGGACACTCCCTAACTCCTGAATTAAAGTCACACCCAACTTATTCTTCTGGATGTCATTTTTTATATTTGCTAATACCTTATCAAGATATTTTATGGATGCTTTTTATTTCCTTTTTATTGAAATATAATTAACATAATATTGTATTAGTTGTAGGTGTACAGCTCAGATTTGAAATATATATTACAAAATAATTACAATATGTTTCATAACATCCAAAGATTTTGCAAAGGATGCTCTTTAAAATTATATATTTTCTATTTTATTTTTTTCCCCCACTACTTACAGCTCATCAGTGTCTCTAAAGTTCACTTAGAATAAACACCCTAGCAAGGCACATAAATACCTTTCTCCATCTGGCTCCTGGCTGGCAAAAAACTTACATTTTAATCGTTTCCTTCTCTCAAATATCCCTTAAACTGCAGCAAACTTCCATTTCTGCAAGTATGCCGTGCTCTTTCTTTCATGTCTGGGTTTTTATAAACAGCACTGGTTTTAGTATATTAGTACCTGCCTAATTCCTATTCATTCTTAAAATCTCAACTTAAGTAACCACTGGTGTATCACTAATCTCTAAGTGCTGTGTCAGAAACCTCTGAAATTTCATCCAGAATACATTACAGTTTTTTTTATTGCACCATTCACCCACCATCAATGTGAAATATATGTTTTCATTATTTGCAAGACTGAATAAATAAACAAGTAAACATACTGATGGACTTACAGAATTACATTAGGCTATAATTTTGACTTTCTTCCTTAGACGATAGTGAAAGAAATTTTTAAATGCATTTTTTAAAAATATGAAGCCAAGATGATGAGATAATAAATTTGTATTGACATAATTTTCAAGATGTTAAATAATATTCAACCATAGCATTCTGAACATTGATAATATAATAACCGACCTTTTCAAAAGCCACTCTACTTTAAGATGAATAAAATTCATAATATCTCCATACTCAAAAAAATATTGGAAAGAATGCTCAATAATTAATTTTACATGATAAGCAACATCAGCAGTATTGTCTACATTGAGTTATTTTTGTAAGATTCTAGTGGATTTCCTATTATTTTCCACAAGAGTTTTTTTTTTCATTTATTTAAAAACTCTGTGCCTAGATACATCTAGTATGGACCACATATGATGGTTTTCTTAATTGATCAATATAATTTGGAAAGCAAATAGATAATATGTGCTTTCTATTGTGTCTTGCCACTTTGGTGTTCTTGCTGCTCTTAGAATGAGAACTACATTTCCCATAATTCTTTTGTGGCCTAGAAAGGCAGGAAATTTTGAAGGCACTACTGAATCAGAGGCTTTCTTCCTGGAAGGTATAATAATCAGACAGAGCCATAAATACAGAAAGTCCCAGTGACTTCTAGCTTGTCTTTTTTTTTTTTTTTTAAGAAAGCAAGACATTTATTTATTTATTTAAAGATTTTATTTATTTATTTGAGAGAGAGAGAGAATGAGAGATAGAGAGCACCAGAGGGAAGAGGGTCGGAGGGAGGAGCCAACTCCCTGCTGAGCAGGGAGCCCGATGTGGGACTCGATCCTGGGACTCCAGGATCATGACCTGAGCCGAAGGCAGTCGCTTAACCAACTGAGCCACCCAGGCGCCCCAACTTCTAGCTTGTCTTGGCATTCTTCCATCCTAGTCTCACATAACTGTCTTTATCCTTAGTACCTTAGATATGTTCAAGCTCCTCTAGAAAGAAATAAGTTTTAGAAGGAAATGAGAGTTTTCACTCTGAATCACCTATGGGGCATCTCCTCAATGCCTTTTTGTTGTTGTTTTCTTCTTCATGCTTTGGAGAATTTCTCTCGTTATGAAACAGTATACCTAAATTCAAATGATTATTTTAAACAAAAGTCACACCAACATAGCAAAATAATTTATTATTCATGAAAATGTACTTTCTGTATAAGATTATAGGACTCATTATTTGTATTATCCACCAGAATGTGAATTCCTAGAGATCAGTAATTTAGTCTTGTGCACTGTTTTACACACACAAAAGATAACTAGCACAAATTGTCACTCAATAAATTGTATCGACTGGATTTTTGTGTGTGTGTGATTAATCATTGTTCAAAATGTTCTAAACCTCGCATTGAGAATGACTATGTTGTACTATATGTTGGCTAATTGAATTTAATTCAAAAAACATAACAACAACATCAAAAAAGAAAAGGACTATGTTGAAGAGAGGTTTATTAATACATGAAGCAATTTCCTTTTATATCAGAAGTATGATCAAAAATTATGTGGTCTACAGCACTCAGTTTTTACAATTTTTTACAGGTACTGTGATAAAATATGGTATAACCATACAGACAAGTGCAGAGAATAACATAAGTAATGCTCATGCGGAAACAAATCAGGTTTAGCAATTCTTACCAATGTGTTACTTAATTTAGGATGTTTTGAAGTAAAAATTATATATAGGATTGCCACCCTATTTTTACAGGCTCCATTCCCATACGTCTATCTCCTTTTCTCCCTTCTCTCTGTGAGCTCATGCCACTTGTATCCTCGATCAGACTCTTATAGTTTAATTATATAATTGAATCTGTAAGGAATTTGTTGTGTATCTCTAAACTTTATTTAAATTTTAACACCCCATACTTATATTAAAATGTACTTTCTTCACTCAACATTGGGTTCTAAAGATTTTGCTATGTTAATTCCTATAACTATTTGTTGTTTTAGTGATGATATAATATTCCGTTGTATGGGTATTCTTATATTTTATATATTCTGCATTCTCTTCTTGATGGACGATTCATTTCTTATTTTTGTGTCACTGCAAATTAGGTTGAAATCAATTTTTTTGTATATATTCCTTATGCACATTTGAAAAAAGTTTCCACCTATGATATAAATAGATTTGTAGAATCTATAGATTGCAGTGTTGTAGATAACTTATCGAAAATTCAGTATATGTTGGCAATATATATATATTGAGTTAGTTCACTGTTTCTAGTATAAAATCATCTCTATTGCAGTTCTATCAGAAATAATGTTCAACTTCCTAACTTTCATTGTTTACAAAGTTCATCCACATGCATTTGTTCCTGACTTTCTCTTCTAATTATTTTCTGTATAAGCAATTATTTTCTTCCTAATTATCATACTTAACTTTTTGGAATGCTTAGGATTCATTTGGTTAAATGTTGTTCTACTAAAGCATAATTTCGTAAGAAAAACAACTCAAGTAGTTTTAAAATATTTGATGATTTCCAACATGTCATTTCATTTTAGAGAATGGCAAGATTTCTGAGGATCTGAAAATATGGTCATCTTGAGTTTCATGCTTGAGTTAGGTTCTGACGGGAATATTTTTCTTGATCCCTTTCAGTGTTTTCAGAACAAGTTTCATTTCAGTATTATTTGTATATGTCTTTGGGGACAGAGAAAGAGAGAAAAGGGACTCATTTTCTCACCAAGAATTGTCTTTTTGTTTCCATTTGCACTGACACACGGCTTCATTGTCCTAAAGAACTATGTAGAGCCTGGCTTTCTGTTTAAAACAAGTTGCTTTTCTGATATTAAGAATGTAGTTCAACAGAAAGGGTTTAATGAAAGGGCTTAACGAGTATGTGTTCTCCCACTTCAAGTAATTTGTTGCTCTGGCAAATTTCTTAACTACTCTGTACTATGGGGCACCTGGGGGGCTCAGTCAGTTAAGCGACTGCCTTCGGCTCAGGTCATGATCTCAGGGTCCTGAGATTGAGCCCCACAGTACTAGTACTGAGCCTGCTTCTCCCTCTCCTTCCTGCTTGTGCTCTCTCTCTCACTATCTCTCTCTCAAATAAAGAAATAAAATCTTTTAAAAAAGTGATCTGTGCTATAGAATTCTGGAAATAAGAATCTCTAACAAGTACCATATAAGGTTACTGTGACATTTATATTGAAATAAGTTATGCAAAAAATCCATTGAAAAATTATAGTAGTATAATTGTTAGATTTTTTAAATCTTTCCATAGCTGGGAGTTGGGGTGGGAGGCTGTTTCCTGTCCTGTTTTTTACACATTAGGGAATTTTATTAATAAAGTTAAATTAACTACAACCTCCATAAAAGAAATTATTCACAGCTCATGCAAAAGGATTCATTGGATACAGAATTATTTTTCCTTTTCGTGTTGAAACCAACCATATTTACACATTGCATATGCTGTTTTGCATATTCAATATATCCTATAAGGATTAGTATAGATTAATGAGGAAAAATTTATAAAATATTTCATTATGAATGAATGATTTTCTGTCATTCTAATTCCCAAATTAAAGTAATATTTTTTATTGTTGCTTTTGTTGTTATCATGGCTTTTTATTCTTCATAGTTAAATTTACTTTTTTTTTTAAAGATTTTATTTATTTATTTGACAGAGAGATAGAGAGGGAGCACAAGTAGAAAGAGAGGCAGGCAGAGGGAGAAGAAGGTCGCTGCTGAGCAGGGAGCCCGATGCAGGACTCGATCCCAGGACCCCGGGATCATGATCTGAGCCGAAGGCAGATGCTTAACTGACTGAGCCACCCAGGTGCCCCTAAATTTACTTTTTACATAGCTTTATGCTTATAATTAAAAACACAGATTTTACATGAGGTATTATGCACCTAATTTGTGTACCTTTGATTGAGTCATGTTTATTTATGACTGCCTTAGCTCTTCACATTCTTCCCACAGAAATACTGCCAGTGAAATCCTCATCATTTTCTAGAGACTTCTTTAATTATCTAAATTCTTCAATATAGGCTTCTTTTAGATATATTAATTAAAACTTTTATTAAAAAACGTAAATGCATTCCTTGCCACATGCCAGGACCTTTGCTCAGCCTGGAAAAAAGAGTCAACATGACTCATTCTTTTTTTTTTTTTTAATTTTATTTATTTATTTGAGAGAGAGAGAATGAGAAATAGAGAGCACAAGAGGGAAGAGGGTCAGAGGGAGAAGCAGACTCCCTGCTGAGCAGGGAGCCCGATGCAGGACTCGATCCCGGGGCTCCAGGATCATGACCTGAGCCGAAGGCAGTCGCTTAAACAACTGAGCCACCCAGGCACCCAACATGACTCATTCTTTAGAAAGCTATAGCTTAATGGCAGTGAGGTAGGTACAAAGGTGGTAATCTTGCCACAGAATAAGCTATACAAACTATTAAAAATACAAAATATTACACAGGTATGTGTGTATATATGTACATATATAATCTTTTTTTTAAATTTAATTGTATTATGTTAATCACCAAACATTACACCATTAGTTTTTTTTTTTAAGATTTATTTATTTATTTCGAGAAAGTGAGCACATGAGAGGGGGGAGGGCCAGAGGGAGAAGCAGGCTCCTTGCTGAGCAGGGAGTCTGATGTGGGACTCGATCCTGGGACTCCAGGATCATGACCTGAGCCGAAGGCAGTCGCTTAACCAACTGAGCCACCTAGGCGCCCTACACCACTAGTTTTTGATGTAGTGTTTCATGATTCATTGTTTGCATATAACACCCAGTGCTCCACACAGAACGTGCTCTCTTTAATACCCATCACCAGTCTAATCCATCCCCTCCCCACCTCCCCTCTAGAACCCTCAGTTTGTACGTATAGAATCTTTATTTACACGCACATATATATTTATATTACATACGCACATATTATAGATTATATTTTATATGTATTTATATATGTTAATGCTGTTGTGAAGTGGGTGTCAAAATAGCCTTTATGGGGAGTTGAAACTGGACAAAACCTAGAAAAAGGTAAGATTCCTACTCAGGTAGTCCAAAGGAGAAATTTTATTATAGGTAGATAAATGAAAGACAACAAATATAGTATGGTTTGAAAAACTCTTTCATATTTAATTACATGTGTAAAATTGTTGAATCATTTAGAATAGATGATGTACAGATGGAAGCTTGACAGGAGCTGCATCTAAAGGACAGAGCATGTGCAAATAATGCAGGTTCTTGTGATTCTAATGTGTCTTTTGATTTTATCAGCTAGGTCAATGCTCCAATTATTAAGCAATTGTTTCTCAGCTCCAGACTCACCCTTCTATACTCTCTTTTGGTTTGCTGGAGTTCTGGCAGCCACATTTCTTCTTTTCCAGCTAGGTTTATGCAAGACTATGTCAACAGGAAGTACTAGACTGAGACTGTAAGGTTGTAAAAGGAAGATGAAAATTACTTCTCCTCTGTACTTCCCATGGGTTCCTTGTAGGCTTCCTCATTCAATGGGCAGCAGCCCAGCAGAGTTTCTTTACTTCAGGAGCAGCAATTCATTTCTCTAACAGTTGCTCAATTAAGTCTTCAGTTTTTCTAGTGTGCACAAACAGCATCACTGTGTTCAGTCTCAGAGATACGCACACCAGCCAGCTGGTACCTTTAATCAAAGATGTGAGTGTCATCTCTGGGCTGGGGGAGGAGGCTTCTGAATTCAGAGATAGTAGCTCCAGCCACGGTATCACCTCTGCTTCAGAGGTCTGAATTTTCAGCTTCAGGGGCCCCTTTTAGAAATTTTTAAATGTGAATTGTTACTGTTGCAGGAATTCTCTGCCTTTAGTGCCTGTGCTTCTTGGCCACTCCACTCTGAAGGAATGAAGAGGAAGAGTAGTGGGCAGCAAAGCAAAATTTTATTGAACAATAGTACAATGCCCTCGGAGAGGGAGGGGGCTCAGAAGGGTTACCCTTGGAGTTTAGGGCTTTCTCTGAGCTCTTTTGCAGAACTATATTAAGTGATCAGGGTGTGCTGAGTCGTGCCAATCAGGGTTTTGGTCATGATTCTGTCTACCTATTAGGTTGATGTCTCTTGTGCTGATGGTCTTTTCTGCGGACATCTGGAGGCTTATGTCTTAACCGCCCCTTGCCCATGATAAGGACAAATACCTTGTGGTTAATTGTCTTATTTTAGGACATTTTGCAGAAGTCATTTCTGCAAAGGCTGCAAAACAATGCTAGCATGGTCCTGTCTAAGCTGCAAAACAGCATGTTCAGGCTATTTTATCTTAGCTGTCCTGACTCCATATTTTCTTGGTGGGGACCCTGGCTCTGACTCCCTAACTGTCCCACTAACTCCTACCATTACAACTCCTTCCATTTATCCCCTCAGCATGTAAGTAGCTGCTGTTTGCCCTTTATACGTCAATGATCTCTTAGAGTTCCCTTTTTATCTTTTAGTTATCTAGATTAAGACCCTTGTATTGAGTTAATGATTTCTTATATTAAATTTTCTTTTCTTTTCTTTTTTTTAAATACTGCTATGGTTTTGGACTGGGTACCAACTGGAATTAACCAATGCTTCTCAAAACTAGAATATCATACTTCTCAAATACAGCACTGGTTTAATATAAAGATCCCAAGGGTACTTCTCCGAGATTTCAATTCTATTATTCTGGGTCTGGAAATCGATGTATTTTTAAAAAACCTCACATGAATCTGGCGACAAGTCAAGTTCCAGCAATGGTCTTGTAAACCTTTAGGAATCCATTTAGGTGTTTTTTTTTTAAGTGAATCATTGTAGAAAGACTTTTTTTGTTTTGTTTTGTTTTGTTTTACAATCCATGACCATTTAAAATAACTTTGTTGAAAAAAAGGCTGGAAACTTGAGGTTCATTTATAAGATTTCATGTGTGAGATCTAGGTGCAGTCATAGAATTGGGGCTTGATAATTGCAGGAGCCATTCTCAAGTGTAAAGCTAAAGGATAAAGATAATATTTAGGTAAAAACTGATTATGAGTAGTTTCATCAATGTTTCGGGGAAATTATCTTCATGCCTAGATTATAATATTTGCTCCACCATTTTTCTCCATAATTGACTATCTCCCCAAATGGACTATATTCTAATCAATGACAAAAACCAGGGATTCTGTCTTTTGTCTTCCTAGATTAGATCCAGCTATACGGTAAACATTCAGTACGTATTTGCTAAATTAAAGAAAAAAAAGGGCTATAAGTAAACACACACACATTTGTTTAATACATTGCCTCACATTTATAATTTGAGTCATTGAAACTACCTATAAAACATGTACAGCTTTGATTACGTATCTAATCTGGATTGTGTTGTGCCACAAGAGAGATTATATAATCAAAAATTACCAAGATTCTACTTAAATAGAGCATGTGTTCATAATATTCTATTTGAGATCTAATTAGATTTTGAGTACAATTCTGGAATACACTCATTCTGAGGTTTTGCTGGATTTCACAAACTCTCCATCTGAGCCTAGCCATTAAAATTTCTTTTTAAGTGAACTGTGTTAACATCATTCCTAATTTATTCTCCTGAGCTGAAAGAGTCCCCTACTGCTTGTCTGTTTTAGTGTTTAATTGCTTCACAGACTCCCAGATTGAATTCTGTAGCAATTTACTTTGCTCTCCTGGTGAAAGAGTGAGATTTTCAGCATGAATTAAACAAAAATGGAAATGCTAATAAGTAAAAAATATGTAAAGTTTCCTGAAACACTCCATCCTCTCATTTGATTGGAAGCTAACAGTGAATTAATTAATATTATAGAATTTTGTTAGCCGATTTAGTTTCATTACAAGGAGGTAAAGAATGTTTAAGCTACCCCAGTTCAAAATTTCCAAGACTGCATTCACCTACCTGAGAGAGGGATCACTGTCTCATATCAAGGATGAATCAAACTGTATTATATAGATCTTTATAATGCTCTAAATCAACTTTTTTTCAGATTTTCCCCGAGAAATATTAAACTAACCTATACACATGCTTTGCACTATGTTTAACTTCTTATGTCTGTTGAATAGTGTAAGATCTGAAGTTTTGGGTATCTGCATGTCACCAAATTAAAAAACTAATTAATGAATTAAATTTTAAAATAAAATGGTATCAAGTTTGTATACAATGTCAAATTTCTGAATTTTAATTACAAGGGTAACAACTAATATTTTTTTTCATTGGGAAGATATTCAAAAACATTCGACTTATATTTAATATTCTGTATTTCTGCATATTCTGAATCAGCCTCCAAAGTTCAGATAACAACAGCACACTAAATGGATACCCAATAATCATAACTAATTAGAAGGAAATTTAATTTCACTAAACTAGAGCTGTAATTGCCAATCTGGGTTTCAAGAGTAACTGCTAATACTGAAGTGGGCTATTACCCTTTGGAAGGCAAGGCCTGCCACCTACTGTGTGAGAGCCAACTAACCTGAAATTTGATTAGAGTGAGGTGAGTCTAACTGAATGATCTCGTATATAAAACTTTCACAAATAAATACGTGAATGCAATTTTAATCAGTAAAACTCTAAATGGAAAGAGAATTTTGTATATATTGTGCAGATAATTTTTTAAATCAACATCTAATCACAAATCTTTGCCTTCATTCGCCTCATTTTCATTCTGATTACACATTTTTGTATTTCAGAAGCTTCAGGAACTATGATAATGAACTCAATTTCAAAAAATATCTGACTGATTTGCAATCCTATTAATGCTCTATTTCAGTAGAAGGAACTTCCATGAGAAAATGTTCTATATCTGCACTGTCCTGCTAGCCACATGTGGCTATGCAGGATTTGGAATGTGGCTAGTGTGACTGTAAAAGTTTTTTATTTTTATTTTTAAATATTTTATTTATTTATTTGAGAGAAAGAATGAGCTAGAGCATGAGAGGGGGGAGGGTCAGAGGGAGAAGCAGACTCCCCGCCGAGCAGGGAGCCCGATGCGGGACTCGATCCCGGGACTCCAGGATCATGACCTGAGCCGAGGGCAGTCACCCAACCAACTGAGCCACCCAGGCGCCCTTTATTTTTATTTTTAAGTGTAAATAAATTAAATCATGTGGCTCATAGCCACTGTATGTGTAGGATGGCACGGCTCTGTAGTATTGCTAGTTAATTCTATTATTTTTTTTTATTCTTCTGAATTTCCAAAGCAAATATATATGTTATTTTTGTTTTGTTTTTTGTTTCAAGTTTTATTTAAATTCCAGTTAGTTCACATATAATGTAATAGTAGTTCCAGGTGTAGAATTTAGTGATTCATCACTGACATATAACCAGTGCTCATCACAAGTGCCCACCTAAATATCCATCACCCATTTAACCCATCCCCTGCCCACCTCCCATTCCAGTAAATTATACAAAGTAACTTTTCATGTGTTCTCTCACAGTGACTTCCAAAATTTAAAGTTATCTATAAATAATAAAGTTGTTTGCTTCAGTTAAAAGAGAAAGAGAAGGAAAGAGACGCAGTCCATGTTAAAATAACAAACCCATGATCACTTGAATTTGTTGTTGAGATAATAAAAACCCTTTCCCCACATTGTTCAGTGTATGATAGATATAATGCATAAAAAATTGAAACAATTTTGCATAAAATGAAAAAAATGATCACACATGTATTAAAAGTGCCCATAGAGGAAAAGATAATGAGAGGATTTATCTCTTGCACATACAATTCTTAGATTTATATCCATATTAAAGATTTCCAAAGCAATTCACTCAGTTTATTTCTTCATTATAGGCAGTGAAAATGCCATCGTTAGGTTTCACATTTCATTAAATCATTTAATCAATTGATATGACTACTTAATTTCAAAGAAAGGAACTGAATCAGGTTTCATAATTTATAATTGACTTATCTTTACATGAGATATGCTCCCTCTAGGGTACAGAGCATTTTTCAGTTTTTACTTTGAAGAGAATTTCTCTATATTCCACTCTATTCCTTTCCTGAACAGTTGGATTTAACATTTGAATCTCTATTTTGGAACAGAATTTTCAGAAATAGTTCTCAAATTCTGATTCCCTGTGAAACTCATGTTCTATGCTCATACTATATGAATTGCACTGCAATTAAGTTGAACAAAGTTGGCCCTTTCTTTTAACTCATAAGGGAGAGAAAACATACACACATATATACATACATTCTTACATATATATACACAGAGGTACATATGCACATGAGTAGAGGATATATCAAAAGTAATATTTTCACAGTGATTATCGTATGAAAATGGAACT
The DNA here is from genome assembly GCF_003265705.2 of Callorhinus ursinus. Classification (NCBI taxonomy): domain Eukaryota; kingdom Metazoa; phylum Chordata; class Mammalia; order Carnivora; family Otariidae; genus Callorhinus; species Callorhinus ursinus. Next base: position 74,402,142 of record NW_027397065.1, on the reverse strand, counting down.
ATAAATCATTGCATTACTATTCTCATTTTATAAATTCTTCACAGAATTTTAAAAAACATTAGCAATAGAGGATTTAAATTAACACTGACATGTGGGAGTCAGATTTTATGTTTCACACTAAATAATTTTCCTTAATGTGAATATTTTAAAAATATTTTAAAAATATCAGTGCATATGCTTATAAGATTTATGAATACCTTTGAATATATATGTGAAAAATGATTGAAATCAATAATTTATCATGCATACATTCTTTATCAAATCTCACATTAAAGAGTCCAGACACAGGAATTATTTTTAAATATATGTGGTTGAAAAACTCATCAGTTATTTAAAAATTGAGGCACTGATTTTATATTTAAAAAATTGTCCAGGTTTGGGATGCTTGGGTGGCTCAGTTGGTTAAGCATCTGTCTTCGGCTCAGGTCATGATCTCAGGGTCCTGGGATTGAGTCCCGCATTGGGCTCCTTGCTCGGTGGGGAACCTGCTTCTCCCTCTGCCTGCTGCTCCTCCTGCTTGTGCTTGCTTGCTCTTTCTCTCTCTCTGACAAATAAATAAACCAAATCTTTATAAAAATTTTTTTCCAGTGTGATATATATAAGAAATTACTTTATAGCTAATTTGGATATTTTGATTTCTTCTTTGGTGGATGCATTATTCAAATAAGAAACAGTTTTTATTATCTTTTATTGAGATATAAGTAACATATAACATTATATTCATTTCAGTGTACAACCCATTCAACATTTGTGTATACTTTGTGAAATGATTGCCACAATAAATCTAGGTAACATCCTTCACCATATGTAGTTGCAATTTTTTTATGATGAAAATTTTTAATATCTACTCTTTTAGCAACTTTCAAATATACAATAAAGTATTATTTTTTTAATTTTTTATTGTTATGTTAATCACCATACATTACATCATTAGTTTTTGACGTAGTGTTCCATGATTCATTGTTTGTGCATAACACCCAGTGCTCCATGCAGAACGTGCCCTCTTTAATACCCATCACCAGG
>NW_027397065.1:74315596-74401019 GCF_003265705.2 Callorhinus ursinus | reverse complement strand
CCCCTCTAGAACCCTCAGTTTGTTTCTCAGAGTCCATAGTCTCTCTTTTTTTATTTTTTTATTGTTATGTTAATCACCATACATTACATCATTAGTTTTTGATGTAGTGTTCCATGATTCATTGTTTGTGCATAACACCCGGTGCTCCACGCAGAACGTGCCCTCCTTAATACCCATCACCAGGACAACCCATCCCCCACGCCCTCCCCTCTAGAACCCTCAGTCCGTTTTTCAGAGTCTAACTATAGTCACCATGCTGTCTATTATATCCCTAGGACTTACTTATTTTATAACTGGAATTTTTATAATTTTGACCCCCTTCACTCATATCATCCATTCCCACCCCCTGCCTCTGGCAACCACCAATCTGTTCTCTGTCTTTGTTTGCTTTTGTTTGTTTTTAGGTTCTGCGTGTAAATGAGGTCATATGTTATATGTCTTTCTCTGTCTGACTTATTTCACTTAGCTTAATGCCCTCAAGGTCCATCTCTGCTATCACAAATGGCAAGATTTTTTTTTCTTTTTTAGGGAAAATATTTTCATAAATAGATGACCTTGGGATGTTTTATTTTTTTTTAATTTTTAAAGATTTTTATTTATTTATTTTGAGAGAGAGAGGGAGAAAGAGAACACGAATGGGGGAGGGGCAGAGGGAGAGGGAGAAGCAGATCCCCTGCTGAGCACAGAGCCAGATGTGGGGCTAGATCCTAGAAACCTGGGATCATGACCTGAGCCTAAGGCAGATGCTTAACAGACTGAGCCACGCAGGGGCCCCTGGAATGTTTTATTTTATGGCCTTAAAAAAGTAGTCATCATATTAAATTATTAATATCATTATGGAATAAATTTTCTAGAGCTATAGCAACTCCTTTAAATAATTTCTCTCTATACCCCTAAATGCAATATGTAAAAAATTCAAAGTGAAATAATCACTCTAACTACCCTAAATATTATAGATAATTGAGTCCTGGCATATCCTTAGTGCGATGTTCTGCTACTCTTTCATTACCAGAACTCCCACACCACCTTGCCCCATGTTGACCCTAGAACATGATTTGGCCTTTAACTTTACCGAAATTAATGCTAGCCACTATGAGAAGGAAGAAGTTATAGCCAGGAGCAGAACATTTCCAACCCTCTCCATCCACCTTTCATGTGGTTAATACAACTCTTCTTTCCAAAAGTATGTTAGTGACTCAGTTCTTGACGGAGCCACTAACATATGTTGGTGTGTCTTCTTACACATTCTCACCCATCAGTTTATTTTCATGGAAATCTTAGGAAGCCACATGTTTAAAGTAAGAAAGGCAAGTGACTAGAGCAATTTATATTATCTTGACTACTATAACACACATTTCATTTTTTTTTCATATATAGAGTCAATTAAACACAACAGATATTTTCTCATTTTGGTATTCTTTGTTTTCACAATAAACATGCGGTAGTTTACTAATTTGTAGAAGTTCATTGTGTGATTGAGAATTTGCCCTAAAGAATGTGGAATAAAGAAACCAAAATGAATTATTTACCCAAATAGACCATTTTTAAAAAGGATATGTCACCTCTTCCACTGAATTAAAGAACTAAAATATTGACTTCTGATATTAGTGTAGGTTTGTTGGTTCAGTGTTCTTTCATTATTTAAGATAATTGAAAAGTCTTTTATGCGGTCATGAAAATAATTTGTTGAAAAACCAGATCAAATAACTAATTAAGCATATTTGCCTGTGATGCAATATAACAGGTTTTTTTTTAAGTGTGTGTGTGTGTGTGTGTGTGTGCACGCGCTCATTTTACTTTTAGATTTCTGTTATTGGGATTGTATAGAATTTATATAAGACACTTGTACTTCCAAAACCCTCTATAGAAAACCTGATATTTTGTTGTGTTTGAAAATAACTTATTTAATATGCTTACCAAAAATGTGCTTAGTTATGCTAAATATACAAAATGTATAATGTTTATGACCTAACTTCCCTTGAATTTTACTGAGAAAATAAGGCTATGGAATATAAGAAGTAGAAAATTATAGCCTCTTTATTTTAAAATGTCATTAGACTATCACCTTCCTATTTTCTGTCATTCAATTGTCCAGGGAAGAACTTCTGTCCCTTAAGCAAGAGCTACCTCAACTCTTTAGTACTTCGTATTTTAGATTAATCTTAAAAGATGATACTAGGTCCCTCCTTTGGTTATTTCAGATTAAAAAATACAAAATTGCAAAAAATATATGAATAAAAGCCAATGGGCAAAGGAAACACATAACCCAATTTAAAAATGGTCCAAAAACCTTAAAAGACACTCATCAAAGAAAATATATAGATGGCAAATAAACACATGGAAATATGCTCCATGTTGCATCAGGGAAATACAAGTTAAAATAACAATGAGATATCACTATACAACTATTAGAATGACCAAAATCTGGATCACTTGACAGAACCAAATGATGCCGAGGATGTGGAACAGCAAGAGCTCTCATTCATTGCTGGTGGGAGTGCAAAATGGCATGGACACTCTGCAAGATAGTTGGCTGGTTTCTGATAAAGCTAAACATAATCTTACCATAATCCAGCAGTTGTGTTCCTTGTTATATTCCCAAATGAGATGAAATCTTATGTCCACACATAAAGCAGCATAGAGATGTTTATGGCAACTTTACTCATAATTATCAAAACTTGAGAGCAACCAGGATGTCCTTCAGTAAATAAAAAACTACTATACATTCAGACAATGGAATTTTATTTGGGGCTAATAATAAATGAGTTATCAAGCCACGAAAAGACATGGAGGAAACTTAAATGCAAATTATTGAGTGATAGAAGCCAATCTGAAAAGACTACATATTGTAAAATCACAGCCATATGGCATTTTAGAAAAGACAAAACTATGGAGAGAGTAAGAAATTCAGTAGTAGCCAGGTACTCGGCTTGGGAAGATGAAAGTTGGAGCACATAAGATTTTTTAGGGCAGTGAAAGTACTTTGTATAATAGTATAATAATGGAACTATGTCATATATTTATCCAAACCCATAGAATATATAATACCGATAATGATCCATAAAGTAAACTATGGATTTGGGGTGATTATGTGTCCATGTGGGTTCATCCTTGGTTAAAAAAAAAGATAAAATATTCTGAGTAATGCTGATAATGGGGGAAGCTATGCATGTGTGGGGGCAGCGGGTATATGGTATGGGAAATCTCTGTACCTTCCTCTCAATTTTGTTGTAAACCCAAAACTGGTCTTAAAAAAACAGTCTTAAAAAAATGTAAATGCACAGACCTTTTTTTTAATTGGTTAAATTAAAAACTGACCTAATAATCCTTAAGTTGCATAATGAAAAACTTTTGCACTTACCAACAGAAGGTAGTCCCTTAATAAAAGCTATCCTTATATTGCAGAATCTCTCCTGCAATCAGATTTGCCCTAAATATAATGATAAAAATACAGTGTACACTACAGTGTTATCTATTATGGATATATAAAATCATTTCCTGGTTTAAAAAAGAAAATTTAACAAATTTCATAGCACTACAAAGAGAAACCACAGCATTCATTAAAATAAAATAAAATTGTAACTGATGTACTATACTAACGCAAGATGTTAAAAATAGAGGGAATTGAGGGAGTTGGTGCTGAAAGGGAAATTGGGGATAATCTATACTATTAGCTCAGTTTTTCCTGTAAACCTAAAACTGCTCCAACATTAAATTTATTAATTAAAAAATCAAACAATTTGATCTTATATTTTAATATAAATAAAATTTTAATACTTGGTTAAAAAAGTCAATGGTTGGAATTTTCTACAAAGCCTATTTTATTCAGAGATGCAAAATCATCAGCTACCACCTTCTGTTCCTGTCTCCATTTCTGTCTCTGTGTTATTCCCAGTCTTTCCTATTGCCAATAATCTTTCATCCCATTATAAAAGGAAGCTCCCTCCCCTCATGAGTTCTGACATACAAAAATACAAGGGAGGATTCTAATTTATCAGTTTGAATTTTACACTGGTTCTTACTATCTTTTCAGCATGCTCTGACTAGGTGCCCTTACTCTTACTTAGCTACTAAACATGTATTTCTTAACCAAAACTGAGAGTCTCATTTTAATGTAATTTTACACTGTATATGTATATGGTTATTTTCTTCACTACTTTCTGTTTTTCTCGGTTTAATATAATCTTTATATGTAGAATCATGTTTCTTTTTTTTTTTTAAAGATTTTATTTATTTGACAGAGAGAGAGCGAGAGAGAGCGAGCACAAGCAGGGGGAGTAGCAGAGGGAGAGGGAGAAGCAGGCTCCCCACTGAGCAAAGAGCCTGACGTAGGGCTCGATCCCAGGACCCTGGGATTATGACCTGAGCCAAAGGCAGACGCTTAACGACTGAGCCACCCAGGCGCCCCCATGTTTCTTTTTTTTTAAACTGGTATATTATAAGCACGGAACTAGGAAATAAAAAACGTTTGTTGATGGAAAAATAATAATCTGTCTCTCAAAGCATTTGATGCAGAACTTCAAGGAATTCCAAGAACAAAATATCATTGATGTTACTCAAGATAAATTTACCAATTCTTCTCACCTTTAAAGACAAATATAATAATAAGCAACAGTGAGTCTTTGGCTTTATATGTTAAGTATTAGAGTAAAAATTGCATTAATAAATCTCTGTTTCTAAATATATATTTTGAGAATGACAGGGAATAGATAACTACTTTAATTTTGTATGCCAATCCTTTATAAAGAAACATAGAAGTTGGCACTTAAATCAGATTTCTTATAGGGGCTTCTAGTTAATCTAGTTTATTAAACATATATAGTATTCCAACTTAATACTGTTTTACAATAATAAATTGACCAAATGAAATATAAAAGTATACTGTTTCCACATATTAGTGAATCTATAACCAAGAGGAAAATTTCTAGTTGTCTGGAACAGAAAGGAAACTTAAAGGAAGGTTGGGAAGTAGGCATTGATTCCAAAATAGCCTATGGGTATCAGAAGCAGATAGGAAATTTATTGTTTCTGATCTGACCAAAAGTTAGTGTCAGGGGGGCAGAAATTTCTGGAAAACCTGTGCCTTGAAAAGCATGGGAATTGGATCCCAATATGCACTATGTATGTCTTTGAACAGTCAGCAAATACACTCATATAATAATTGAATCAGACATTTAAAGTGGGGATTTTGCTAGAGGCAACTTCCAGGAGAGATGTGCATATTTTCAGGAAACAAATTCTATTGAAAATTAGCTCTTATAACTGCCCCCTCCACCCCCCCCCCGCAAAAGAAAAACCGAAACCATACTGGTATGAGAGTGTCAATAAAGAAATGAGTTGGGGGCGCCTGGGTGGCTCAGTCGTTAAGTGTCTGCCTTCAGCTCAGGTCATGATTCCAGGGTCCTGGGATCGAGTCCCACATCGGGCTCCCCCCTCGGGGGGAAGCCTGCTTCTCCCTCTCCCACTCCTGCTTGTGTTCCTGCTCTCGCTATCTCTGTTTCTGTCAAATGAATAAATAAAACCTTTAAAAAAAAAAAAAAGAAATGAGTTGGGCAATTTAAGGTGCAATAACTAGAAAAGAAATAGAACATTCCCGAGACTTAGAGTAATTATGTTAAAAATGTTAACAGAAAGAATTTTAGTAATGGCTAAAACAGTGAGGGTTCTATGAATTATACTAATTCACTCACTGAAAGCAGCTTTTGAAGATAATGGGTGGGCATAGGATGCTGGGCAAAGACTTTAGAAGCTGACGAGGCAGGGTACTTACTCCTTACAAGAAGGGGAAGCCAGCACGCGGGGGCCACCAGGACAAAAAGACTGAAGTCCTAGCAGAAAGCAGCAGTGCCACTGGAGGATGAAAGAGGTTTAGATCTGTCCGAGTGCCTGTACCTCAAGAGAAAACATTGGAATGAAGGGAACTTCAGAGAAGTCGGCAAAAGAATCTGTATGGTCTCTTAACAGGAGTCATCTGCCAAATCCTAAACTCTGCCTACAGAGGATAAGACATGAAGAAATCCAGCAGAAAGCAACCTCTGGAAAGTTAAAGAGTTATGCAGTGGTCTCAGCAACTTCAAGATGCTGGCAAGAATGAACTTCATTTTAACCTGAACTTAGAAACACTGGCTCTGGTAAAACCACTCAGAATTTCACCCGTTAATCCCAAAGTATCACATCATGTGATGAAGGCAGAACTGAAAAAGACCACCCTTACATATCCCTAAAATTAACCCTCTGCGTAATTAGAGTAAATTGCTAGTACTCACATTGCTAGCAAGGAGGAGGGGACCTTAACTTTCTCAAGATTTTATCCTCTAGAGGTTCTGTCAGTTTTAAAACACAGTTTGGCAAAAGAAAAAAAACAAAAGCCTGATAACAAACCAGAATCAAACCCAAGAGAAAATTATACGGTATTTTTTTCATTTTATATTATCTTAGATTGTTCACTGGCTTCGTGTAATCTTTGATTGTTGCTTTTTTAAGATTATGCTGTTGACTTTTTTTAATAATTTATTTATTTGAGTAGGGGAGGGGCAGAGGGAGAGAATTTTAAGCTGACCCCATGTGCCACCCAGGTGTCCCTTGACTTTTATATATTGATTTAGATCCTATTACCTTGTTATATTAATATAAATAGTTGGCTTATGTATTCTTTTGGATTTTCAAAAGTTAACTACCAGGGCACCAGCGTTTTCTGTGTGTATAACAATGCATGCATGTGTGGTGGTACTTAGGCATTCATTTTATGAGAAAACGTACTTACAAAGAAAAAAAAAAGTAAAAGCAAGATATGTGTGTTGAAATCTCCCCAAATAAATTGCAGACCTTCAAAGAGCTGGGAAAATAAAAGCAAAGTCTGGAATCAGTTATTTAAGAAAGATGTGTCTTCAGTAGAAGAGTGGAGAAGTATGGAGACGATAAATATGAATCTACATTAGAAATATGGTGCTGAAACTGCTGACCCTAAATGACAAAATTCAAATGTTAAGTTTCCAGACGGAAGGGAAACATTTCTCCTGAACAAACAGCATTAGAATAACATGCTTTCTTTAAGTAAAAATAAGGACCAAAGAACCTGGAATAGTTTATAGTAGATGAATATCAGCTTAGGCTTCTGTATTAAATTAAACTTTCAGTCAAGAGAGAATCAAATATAAATATTTTCAAGCACACAAACTATAACGTTTTTCACAGTTTACATCTTGATTGAAATTTTTAAAAAGGTTTTATAAGCAACAGAAGGAAAGAATGGGAAGTAAGAAACACAATATGAACACAATTTAATAAGAAGTATTGATATTTTAAATTAAATAGTGACAAATGAAACAACCATTTTGTGATAAAATAGAAACCACCAGCCTTTTCTAAACAATAACAGAGAATGTGACATTTTTTTCTGTGGGAGTTTAAATAATGTTATAATCTTTATATTGTTCCAAAGAAGGATAGAAAATGTGGAATATATTCAATGATATGTATTAAATGATATGTATTAAAATTTTGCATAACCCCTAAAAAATATTATCTATTTTAAAGTATTTTGAATAAAAGAAGTGGAAACATTGTAAACTTTATTGATCAAACAGAAGTGAGGATGGGGTAAATAAAAATCTTGAACACAGAAAATACCCTCAAAGTAGTAGTTTTGCCAATTATTTTTGTAATCAAAATAAATATAAAATAACTAAGTATAATAAAGCATAGAAGGGCTACTTATAGGAAAAAGCATATAGACACTATTGAATGCTGTATAATAAATAAGAAAACAAATAAGTATGTAAATATGAAACTGAAAGGAGATGAAATTCAAACATGGTAAAAAAATGGCATAGTAATGAGAAAAGCGAAAAAAAATTAATTATCCAATATATAATTGAGAGAATAAATAAAAGGAACATAAACTTCCTTAAAATATTGAACTATATAAATGAAAAGTAAGTTGCTATAGAAATAATGTGAATTATTTATATTGGCTCTAGATAAATTAGAAACCAGAGTTTAATACAAATATCAGAAGTAGTAAAACCATTATATAGAAACAGACAGTACATATACACACAAATCACCTCAGACGGAGAAGTTTCCATAAAGATTCAAACTATGTGATCTCATTATCATAAAGTTCTAAAGGCTATAAAAAATAGCGTTAGCATCTCTTTTAAAGTAGAGGAAGTGCTAGATCTCACTTATAAATATTTTTGCAGAACAATTACTAGAGAGAACTAGAAGTATGCATTTATCAATTATTATTAAAGCATCATCATAAAATAGATATATTCCAAGAATGAAAAAAATAGCCAATCATGACAGATTCTATTGATTCAAAACAATAAAGACTTTCAAACATGAAATATTTTCTAAACCTGTGCCTGGGTATGTTTACTTGTACACTGAATTTGCATATGCAAAATTGTGGAAATATTTGGAGGCCACTGATAATCATATCTTCCTCCAGAGAAGAAGGATGGTCCAATAAAGGTTTTATCTTTATAATTATAATGCTGGTGGATTGCTAAATAATTAGTTAGGTTTGGGCTTGGTAATTTTATTTTTTATCTTAATAACCTATGTATGCATTGTTTACTGAGGCCTGAATTAAATTTCTTTGTAATCTAAATAGAAACTTACAAGGCAGAAGCATTTTCTTAGAAACTGTGTATCATGGAAGCAATTCAAGGTCCATACAGGACAAGAAAGACGCTAATTATCTGATTTTGGATACCTACATTCTCACTTTGACCTGAACATTTTGACTTAAAAAGCTGAGGGAACCCATGTCTGATTTATATACCTATTATATATTGTTGTTTTTATATAATTTAAAGCTATGTAGCTCATAGAAGTCCTTGTAAAAATAAATAAATTTTTTATAAAATCTGTTTTAAAAAATGTAAAAATGTAAGACCTATTAGCTGACATCCCATTTAAAATGTATTTAGATTGGAAAATCAAGTAATTTTATCCTAATTCTCATGTTTTACAAAGTGGAAAATATCCTATTTTGTCCCTAAGTCTCAAAATGTAATTTGTGGACTTCTTTCTTCAATATTTCCAGTGATACTGGGAAGCAGATTCCTTCATCCAAAATAAAACATACTAATTTGGAATCCCAGGGAGTCAGACCCTCAAATCTTCAAAATTTTTTTATCACATTTACTAATTGATTCTTAACTATTTTTAACATATGTAAAATTAAAATTTGTGTAATGATTTTTTAATCATTTTATCCTATAGTATTAAGAAAGTACCTAATCTCTGGTGAAATATTCTACACATCCCTCTTCATGCTTTTATTTTGCTTCATTGCACTCTTATTACATAAAGAATGGAATGTTTTAAAAAATATGAAGTTATGATTCTGAGAAAAACTAAAGTCTGAAGTATATTTTTTCCTCAGTCATCTGTAATTTAAACTTGCTAATGTTGAGCTTAAGAAAAGCAATGTCAGCAGTGCCTGGATTAAGGGTCTGCCTTTGGCTCAGGTCATAATCTCGGGGTCCTGGGTTCAAGCCCTGCATGGGCTCCCAGCTCAGTGGGGAGTCTGCTTCTCCCTCTCCCTCTGCCCCTCCCCACCACTTGTGCTGTCTCTTAAATAAATAAATAAAATATTTTAAATAAATAAATAAATAAATAAATAAATAAATAAGAAAAGCAATGCTAGAAAAGCCTTTTGGAAGTAAACTACAGTAACTTTTATTTTCCCCAGAAACTATCAGTCAAAGAAATTGGAATAGGTTTGGAGATCATCATTTTCAGCCAATTAGAATGGAAGATGATATACAGAAAATATCCCAAGGCACCTGGGTGGCTCAGTTGGTTAAGAGACTGCCTTCGGCTCAGGTCATGACCCTGGAGTCCCGGGATCGAGTCCCACATCGGGCTCCCTGCTCAGCGGGGAGTCTGCTTCTCCCTCTGACCTTCTTCCCTCTTGTGCTTTCTATCTCTCATTCTCTCTCTCGCAAATAAATAAATAAATAAAATCTTTTAAAAAAAAAATATCCCAAATGATTCAGTTAACATTTTTAAAAAGTAGGTTAAAGTGTCTTAAAGTAATATATCCAGAGTATTACAGTGCAAAATAATAAAGTGAGAAGTATCTGATATAATGTACAATTTTATTTAATTACCTTTTATGAATCCCTTGAAATTAAAAAAAATATCTGAACAGTATAAAGCTACTTTATTACATAATAGAGATCATTTGAATAGATACTGCCATCAATTTTATGGACTTTCATGAAACAACTAGAATACTTTTTTACATTTATGGTACCAGTCATCCCAAGTTTTATACCCACTGTCCTGCCAATTGCCACTTACTAATGAAACAAAGCTGCATTTTGCACCTTCATTTCACATAATCTGAAATACCTGAAAAGAAAGTTATTTTTGGAAGAATTTTTATTGTAGATAAGATCAAAATTTATCAGTTTCACTCTTACAAACACATACATGCACAAATCACGTAATACTAATCAAAGAAAATGAAGCATTTTCATGTGATTATAGCAAACATGATATAGAGGAAAATCAGATTGTATATTGACCACAGGTATTGGTTTCTTCAACAGAATCACTGTGAAGGAAATAAAATTTCATTGTACACTACAAATGTGTCATTAAACCTGTGTTATCTTGATCTAAACACTTCAATTCTAAGGATTTAATTTTCCTCATTTGTGGAACCCCAGGGATTATTTTAGAAACTCCTCCAATACTTCTTCCAAAACTAAGTATCTGTGCTACTGCTTAGACAATAAGAAAAATCATAAGACATAAAAAACTTAATGTTGCAGTAAAATACTTGGAATGAAAAAAAAATTCTAGCTTTTATTAAAATTTTGGGCTTTAGTTAAAATAAAAAGGGTTACTTTGGTGAACTGTATCCTCTGTATCAAAAAATGTTATGCAAGTAAAATGTGCTATTTAGGAATTTATTTCACTGCCCCTAGTATCAGGACAGAAGGAAAGTCCTCTTCATGTTCATCATTTATTTTCCATGTAGAAGAGAGGGCAAGGCTGTTGTAGCTAGGTCTTGATCATCTCCACCAGTTAGACAGTTGCCCCTCTCCCCATGTCACGGAAAGCAACCTAAGGAACCTGGACTGACACCCTACCTGTTGACAGTAAGGCACCCTTCCCCCTCCTCCCTAGGTAGTGTCAGAGGAGGCCAAATAGAGTCAGGACTTTTATGTCACTCAACAGTAGCAGTAAGCAGAACTCATTCCCTTTTGTATCCAGTTTGGTATCAGTGGAAGATTCGTGAAGAGCACAAATGCTAATATCTACCTAACAACAAGGAACCCCTCCCTCCTCCATATCATGGAAGCTAAGGGGAGAACCTGGCCTTCCTGGGAGGTGGGCTTCATCACAGTGATGCCAGATTGTCAGGAGTCATTTATTTTGTAAACTCAAATTAACAGGAAATAATTTCATTAACAGATAGGGCTGCCTGATGAGTTTGTTCCAATTCAGGGCTTATCTTTAAAGAGTCCTGAAAAGCTGTGTGGAAAGGCTGAAAAGCTGAGTCTGATTTAATGGAAATTGCCTGATATGGATGTCTCATCTGGGAACTTCAAGACTTAGGGAGGTTTCCCTTGAGCTGTAAGGACCCCTCCAAGCCATAGGGTTCTTCTTCAGTTTGAGGATTAGACAGCGGTAGACAGAGGTGTGCATACTTGAAGCTAGGCTCTGGAGGCAGTGGGCCCAGTTAGAGAAGGGGACTCACCTGGAGAAGCTCTCAGCCTGCCCAGGACAAAGACACACAGAGAAAGAAGTCACAGTCTTACCCAACCTGTGAGTGCTGGGGAAGTGGAATGCACGAAGGAGATATGCTGAAGGATGGTTCCCCAGAGAAGTCCCACATAGTAGCTACCTCAAGTCAGAGCAAATTCAAGTAGCCCAAATCCTCCCCAGGGCCAGTGTAAACTGGATGTACTATTCAAAGAGACACATAGTACTCATCAGAAATAGTTTCAAAGAATTTCTAAACTTGCTTGACAACCCTTAAGGAACTTTTACCATTTACCTCTTTCTACTCTCCACAGTTGTACTGGACTCTCCCTTTTTACCTCCTGCTAACAACCACCCTCACCTTCGGTTGTTTATTATGTTAATCAACAGTCTCAAATATTTCCCCTTTGCCCATTACCCAGATTCTCTAACCCCAGAACAAAATCATGAGCATTACCGAGGAACTTGTTAGAAATGCAGATCCTGAGACTCCACTGCAGACTTTCTGAATCAAAAACTCTGAGAGTGGAGTCCAGCAGCCTCTGTTTTAACAAGCCCCCCAAGGGATTCAGAGGCACAGTTGAACTACTGTTTTACTTCAAAGAAGAGCTAATTTAATAAAGCCCAACCAACAAACAAAACAAAAAACAAAACAAAACAAAACAAAAAACCTGGCAGTCAAGAGTCAGCATGCCCCCTTCACCAAATAAGATTCAATTTCTTTTAATATCAAAAATGTCTAGGTTTTAATAAAAATCACTCTTCATACCTAGAAGCAGGAAAATCTAAAATGGATGAAAGATAGTCAACAAATGACAAACCTGAGATGACACAGATGTTAGAATTATCTGACAAGGATTTTAAAACAGTCATCATAAAAGTGTTTCATGATCGATTATGAACATGCTTGAGGCAAATGAATTGATGCAAAGACTTAGAAAAAGCAAAAGAGGAGACTGCAAAGAAAATGAAGATATAAAGAAGAGACAAGTGGAGATTTTATTTGTATTTTATTTTATTAAAGGTTTTATTTATTTATTTTACAGAGAGAGGGAGAGGCACAAGCAGGGAAAGCAATAGACAGAGAGGGAGAAGCAGACTCCCCACTGAACACGGAGCCTGAAGCGGGACTCAATCCCAGGACCCCGGGATCATGACCTGAGCCGAAGGCAGACGCTTAATTGACTGAGCCACCCAGTCGCCCCAACAAATGGAAATTTTAGAACTGAAAACTACAACAACTAGAATAAAAATCTCAATGTTTCAGGCACCAAGTAAAGGGATTTGCAAGCATTATCTTATTTTCTCTTCATAACACCATGGGGTGGAAAAGTGAAGTCACTTGTTTAAGTTCACACAGTTGCTGAGAGGTGGAATGAGGCCTCAGATTCAAGTAGGTTTGTCTAAGAGCACTTGCTGTAGCCACTACATTGTATAACTTCCCTCATGAAGAAACTATCTAAAACGCAAAGTATAAAAAATATGTACAAGAATATTCACTGCAACGTTGTTCAGAGTGGAGAAAAAGAAAAAACAAATGCCCACCATCAGGGTAATGGCTGGGTGAATTATATAGTAAATCCACACCTTAAAATATTTTGTTACTGTCAAAAAGCAATGAATTAAAGATTGTAACAGTTGAAAAAAAACAAAAAAACAAAACTCAGTGGGTGGGTACAACAGCAGAATTGAAAGGACTGAGTAAAGTATTAGTGAACTTGAGGACAGACAATAGTTAATCTTAATGTAAGAGACTAATGTACTGAAAAAAAATTTAGAAAGAACAGAGCTTCTGGGATATGTGAGACTATAACAAAAATATCTAACATTTGTATCATTGAAATCTTTTGGGTTCTGTCGATTAAAAGAAAAAAAAAACTCAAGGTATTTTGGGACCACTTAACAAATTTCAGAAAAAGATACAAAATGTAATTAGTAATATGAATTTCCAGAAAATGGAATAATTTACAGAAAAATTGTTTTATGCAAAATGTAGGATTATATGAGCAATGGGCCTCAGTTTTCTAAATACATATGAATAGTTATATTCATTGATGAGAAGAACGAATTCTGCTATACTTCCTTGAAATACAGGCGTACAATACTCCAGAATTAAGTGTATGCTGGCCTTAAGAAATATCAGCTACTTTCATTTGCTCTCAGCCAAACAATTTCAGAAAAATAATAATAATCTTGAATCCTTTCATTCTGTAATAAGTGCACCAAAATTTATTCTGTGATATGAATTAGATGTCTTTCTTCATTGACACATTCCTACATAATATGCAATGATTTTACTTGACATATTCCATTGTTTCTCATAGGCTTTTGAACGAGCTTCCTAATTTTGTTATTAAAATACAATCTTGAAATCATTGAAATTGCATGAAGCATAAGTAAGTAAAGAATGTGATACATAACAAAAGGTTGTTGTTCAGGTGGGAATGCCGAAAACACACCAAAAGAGTCATACCTTAGTTTTGTCAAATTTAACAAATTTACAGAATATATTACCTCTCAGTATTAACTATATAGTAAGTATTTATGTGGCATTTATATATAATATGATATATAGCAAATATATATATTATAGTATACACTATATATATATACACACTATATGTTATAGTATATATGGCATATAGTATAAATACTATATAACAGAATATATAATTTATCTTATATAATATCATTACATAGCATAATGTATTCATTTCATATCTTTCTTTTAATTATTCAAATTCACTATTAAGAAAATACCATGTTTGTCAGTATTTTGTCTATTCACTATAAAACTTGTGCTGAAAGTAAAGAAGCATTATAATCAGTTAATTTCTTCCTTCAAATGATGCTTTGGAAATATTTATGCTTTTCTGTTTCACTTAAATATTTTGGGGTCTTTTTAAACATTAATATTCAAATTATAGGGCATATTAAAATATTAAGTGGATGTTTGTGTGTGTGTGTGTGTGTGCACGTGTGTTTGTGAATGTGTGTTTAGGACAGTGTTAAAAAATTTTAACTTCATGAATAAATTCATAGTTGAAATTTTTTATTTGGAATTCCAAAGAACATTTAATAAATTATCTAATTTTACTTAGTTATCTACAAATTTAATGAACTTTTCTAAGGTTAAAAATTTATTTCTTTCTTAAAAGATCTGCTCCATATAATTTAAATTAGTCTTAAAAATAATGTTAGCAATTCTCCATTTTAATTAAAATTATTGATCTAGTTTCTTCGTATTGCAATGATATTAACTGCACAGGGGAAGTATCTATTTTCTTTTCCCTTGCATATAACAGTGATAGTAAAAATTCAATATAATATTTCCCGTTTATGCTCTTTCTAAAATTCAGTTAATATGAACAGTTATTTGAGGAGATCATTTAATAGAATTGGCTGTATTTATAATGCCATCACCTGTGCTGTTTAGTTTCAAAATATTCCTTATGTCTCAGTTCTTAAGAAACTGAAAGACCTATAAAACAAAGTGTAATAAAGGCATAGTTTCTCAAGGCACACAGTCCTTAGAGAACTATCAAATGCTCTAGTTGGGTATAAATAGCATTATAGTAGTTCATATTTTTTTCACTTGATTCCATTTGGATTTGCATATAATATTATTTTCTGGTAAATTACATAATATAGAATGAAGTGACATATAAAAGAAAACTATTGTGGCTTGGGGAGGTTTCAACTAAGTTAAATCTTTCTTTTATTTGAGTTATGATTTTTTTCAGAAACTTAATCACTTCTATTTTTTAGATTCTGTCAATTTATGAATTAAAATGATTTGTAAGAAATTCAATAGAGAAATTAAATTATGCCTTTTATAAAAAGGAATAACCTTTCAATGGATTTATAAAGTTCCTATAACTTGAAAGACCTTCATGTTTCTCTGACTTCATGAGTGATCTCACCACTGACTTTGGAAAGCACCTTTGTTAAGTTTTCATTGATCCGTAAAGATTTAATTGCACCATATGCTGCAAATTCACTGCTAACTGAAGTGTAATCAGGAGTTTGCATTTTTCTGATTACCATATTTCTTTGGGACTATTTCATTAATGTTTTAAAATAATTGTAAACTATTTTTTAATTGATAATGATTCCCTTCACTCTTTACTTTGTGGTCAGCACTCCCTAATGTGCCACTCCATATTACGATTACCAACCCTGGAAAACACTTCACTTGAATAATTTTTGAAAAGCCATTTTATTTGCTCAAGTCAAGTAATTCCACTTAATTTTTTTCTAACTAAACAAAATCAACAACAAAAAAGGATCTTTGAAGAGAACAGTAGCTCATTTACATGCCTTTTCACCCTTTTGAACAAGAGAATTAGTATTATACTACTTCTGATGTAGATATTACTGTCACTACATTTGCAATGCCCAATAGAGCTTATAATTCTGGGTTCACATAAGAATTAGAGCATCATATTGTAACAAGGATTATATTATCCTTATGTTAACCCCAAAGAGAGTTACCCCCAAACGTTTCTGTGTATAATTAGAAGTCATAAAAATGAAAAAAAGAAGTCATAAAAATGCATTTAATTTTACACATCACCTTTTATTGTTTTTTGTAGAATTAGCTATTTTTCTTATTGCAAAATATATACTTTAGAATACATAAATTATAAAACATAGGCAACTAATGGAAAATATTAAAATTCACCTATAATGTTGCCTCTCAATAAAGAATTCTGTTAAATATTTGATTTAATTGTATCCAGACAAAATTATCTCTCCCAGACTTCTACAACCCAATGTGCAAATCTAAGAGGGTGTTCCTGATCTCTCTTGTAGCTATCATCTACACCACTATTCGCAGCATTGGAAAGGATACCCAGATGAGTAGTAAATTGAAGATCTTACTTTATTTGTTTTTTAATTTATTTTTTTATTATTATGTTCAATTAGTCAGCATATAGTATATCATTAGTTTTTGATGTAGTGTTCAATGATTCATTAGTTGAGTATAATACCCAGTGCTCATCACCACACATGTCCTCCTTAATACCCATCACCTGGTTACCCCATCCCCCCATGCTTCTCCCCTCTGTAACCCTCAGTTTTGTTCCCAGAGTCCAGAGTCTCTCATGGGTTGTCTCCTTCTCTGATTTCTTCCCATTCAGTTTTCCCTCCTTTCCCCTGTGGGCCTCTGTGCTATTCTTTATGTTTCACATATGAGTGAAACCATATGACAATTGTCTTTCTCCGCTTGAATTATTTCACTTACTATAATCCCCTCCAGTTCCATCCATGTCGATGCAAATAGTGGGTATTCATCCTTTCTGATGGCTGAGTAATATTCCATTGTATATATATACCACATCTTCTTTATCCATTCATCTGTCGATGGACATCTGGGCTCTTTCCATAGTTTGGCTATTGTGGACTTTGCTGCTACGAATTGGGGTGCATGTGCCCCTTATTTTCACTATGTCTGTATCTTTGGGTTAAATACCTAGTAGTGCAATTGCTGGGTCGCATGCTAGCTCTATTTTTAATGTCTTGAGGAAACTCCATACTATTTTCCAGAATGGCTGTACCAGCTTGCATTCCCACCAACAATGTAAGTGGGTTCCCCTTTCTCCACATCCTCTCCAACATTTGTTGTTTCCTGTCTTGTTAATTTTTGCCATTCTAACTGGTGTAAGGTAGAATCTCATTAAGGTTTTGATTTGTTTTTTCCTGATGGCCAATGATGTTGAACATTTTTAATGTGTCTGTTAGCCATTTGTATGTCTTCTTTGGAGAAGGGTCTGTTCATGTCTTCTGTCCATTTATTGACTGGATTATTTTTTGGGGGGTGTTGAGTTTGAGAAGTTCTTTATAGATCTTGGATATTAGCCTTTTATCGGTAATGTCATTTACAAGTATCTTCTACCATTCCGTGGATTGCCTCTTAGTTTTGTCGACTTTTTACTTTGCTGTGCAAAAGTTTTTTTGTTGTTGTTGAATTCCCAAAAGTTCATTTTTGCTTTTGTTTCCCTTGCCTTTATAGACATTTCTTGAAAGAGGTTGCTGGGATCAATGTTGAGGAGGTTACTGCTTATGTTCCCCTCTAGGAATTTTTGAGGATCTTTGAAGACCTTACTTTAAAAATACTAATAATTGGAGAAAAATACAGTGATGACCAAGGCGGCCAACACATCACTGAAATGATTAGTCGTCCACAGGAATTGACTGTGATATAAAAAAGCCCTTTAAAGAAAAAAGAAAAAAAGCACATTATCATTGCATTTCACACCTACCACCACTAAGAACACATACCTAGTAACTCTTTTTAAATTATGGAAACATCCTGTTCAATACTTTGAAATGCTGTACCAATGTATTTACAAAATGAGAAGTAAGTCTACCAGGTTTGAGTAGGGTCTAGTATAAGAACAGGTTCTGAATCAAGTACATACCATGTATAAATAGTCTTATCTAGGGGCGCCTGGACGGCACAGTCAGTTGAGCGACCAACTCTTGGTTTCAGTTCAGCTCATGATCTTAAGGTCATGAGATTGAGCCTTCTGTTGGGCTACCTGCTCAGTGTGGAGTCTGTTAGAGATTCTCTCCCTCTTCTTCCTCCTCTGCCCCTTTCCCCACTGGTGTGCACATGTGCTCTCTCTCCCAAATAAACAAACAAATAAAATACTTAAAAAAATAAAAAGTCCTATCTATGCTTTGAACTACATGAGTAAAAAGATTCTATAGACTTAGAAATCTCTCTAATAGAAAACAATTCCTTGAATCTAAGAGAAGTGTATGGCAAGCTTCATTAAAAGGGAAAAAAAATGAAGTCTAAGTCGCTTCTGGAAAAAGCCATGTTTCTGCCAAAAGAATTATAGACTATTTGAAAAGATAGCTTCTAGTGTATCCCTGGACCCAATTTTGAAGGAGATTTAGATGATGAAGTGACCATGTGTCCAGAGCTGGCTGCTCTTAGGGTTACAGAATCATAAGATAGGGCAGAACCACTAGAAATTAATTCAAATATAACATTAATATATCATAAATTGTACATGAACCATATACCATAGATTGGCCAAATAATATAAGAGACTCACACAAGAAAGTGCCTCATTCTATGAAATCCATTATTGGACGATTGCCTGTCTCTCAGGTCTCAACTATGACTGCAAAGAAGTTTCCTATAACAATCTGATGAAGCTTGAAAAAGGCCAAGCTTGATTCATGGCCATGGATGGGTCAACATAGAATGTGAGTGCAAGATGGAAACGATGCATGATGGCAGTGCAGCTCTATTTAGGGATGGTCCTGAAAGACAGTGCCAGGGTGTCATTCCCAGTGTAAAATGTTCAGAGTTAGTAATCACCACCTTCCTGCATTAAATGTGCAGTACACTAATTTTACAGTCTGTGTCACAGAAAAATGACAGGTGGTATCATGCTCTGTGCTACACTTGAATAACTAATCTGCATAAGCACAGTAAGAAAACTCATTACACAACAACATATGTGGACACATCATTTCAGGGTGCCATATGTTTCTGAGACACATATAAAATAATGATTACAGCTAGCCTCAGGTCGTGTCATGTGTGTTTCATTGAGCTTTAGCTAGGAGACTTAATTATGCCATCATCTCTCCATTTCTTTTATATTCCTTCCATTTCAAGTTACCTTAGTCTCATTATCACTGGTAGTTTTATTTTCAAGCAATAATCTTTCTTCTTCGTCCCTGGTACTGGAGAAATGAAATAAGGTCTTGGTTATCATCCTTAAACCATAATTTTAATTTATTGTTGTCTTTGTTATTTTATCAAAAATCTTTATCTTTTTGTATACTTTTTGGTCTACTTTCTTATTTTTTCCTGATTTTTTCTAAGTAACGTTCCTTTAATTAGTTCACCACTGTCATTTGTTTAAAAAATTAGTATTTATGAAGATATCTGAGGATGATATTTTTTTTATTTTCAATTAGCTAACATAGAGTACATCATTAGTTTTTGATGTAGTGTTCAGCAGTTCATCAGTTGTGCATAACACCCAGTGTTCATCACAAGATGAATTGAATTCTGGATTTAAAAAAATTTTAATAGATACATTAGCACAGACTAAAGAATCTTGTCTAAAAAAAGGAAAAGGAAATCATATGATTACAACAACTTAGAATAGATTAAAATTTATCCCCAAATTCTCTGTATAGTTCACTACTGGATTTGGATTCAGCTCAAGAGTTTTAGCATTACAATTATTATCCATTCTGGTCATCTAGGACTGGGTATCTTCAAACTACGTTATACATAATTCTGTTACAGGTGCAAAGATAGTTTCGAGCAAATTTATTTTCAGTTCACAACTTCCATCCATACATAGCCTGAAAACATGCCTGAAAACATGCTCCTAGAAAAAGAGGAAGATTCTATACGCTTACCATCCCTATGTTAATGACCCTTTTTTCTATCTTCACGAAGAAATCTCTAATTTGTCCCACACGTAGTCACGCTACATCCCATACCTATCCCTGAATAAAAACTTTTGACACCTGAATTGAAAAAGTAAATGGCTGGATAAAAATATCTTTTTTTAAAATACCTATTGAATTCTAGTTCTTTTCTGTTAAAAAGTAAAAAGAATCTAAGTGTGTTGTCAGTGAAAAGAACATTTAATTTTACTTTTGATGACAGATCCCTATTGATTTTTGGAATATATTTGGGAAAATTTTCAAATAATTGAATGCAATTGCTTAACAGAAACCCCTTTTTATTTCCATTTACTTAGTTCAATCTCAGTGCCAAAGACCACCAGGAACACATTATGTTCAAACAAACTTAACTTTATTGATTTGCTTTAGCAAGTGAGAAAACACCAAGGCACATATGGATTATCTCCAAAAGTAGGAATTAGAAAAGGTTCTTAAAGGTTTCAGAGATTGGAGTTAGTCAGATGATGGTGTTGGCAGAGATTGGTCAGAATTTGTAAACTAAGGAGTTACTGGAAATTTTAGTAGTCTTCTTAAAATATTTAAATCCAGGGGCGCCTGGGTGGCTCAGTCCTTAAGCTTCTGCCTTAGGCTCAGGTCATGACCCCAGCACCCTGGGATCGAGACCCTGGGATCAGGCCCCACATCGGGCTCCCTGCTCAGTGGGAAGCCTGCTTCTCCCTCTCCAACCCCGCCCCCTGCTTGTGTTCCCTCTCTCGCTGTCTCTCTGTGTCAAATAAATAAAATCTTAAAAAATATATTAAATCCATATGAAATTATTGTTTGGTTTGATCTTAGCTTAGATTATATGGATCTGAATGAATGAGTGTTAAAACAGTTCAAGTGCATCATGGTTTGGTTGACAATGTGTCATTTTATGTGTATTTGGAAAGTCTGGTTTTAAATCTCAGTACCACTTCAGAGGCTAAACTCTACTATGGCCATTTTTCAGTTTATTGACACTTCCCTTCCAGTTAAATTTCACTTTAAAGCAAAGGAATATGCTTTTATCTTTTGTGAACACAGATAATCTTGACCTGTACCATTTCACTGATCAGAATGTTGTTCAGAGAATACTGTCTGCAGTTAAACAAAAATATGTCCCTTGTGTTTGTTTGTTGCAAATTAATCTAAAAAAGGCTCTACACTGGCATTTAATCATATATTTGGCAAATTCAACAAAGACAACAAATTCACTTCAGTATTTTTGTTGAGTTTGAAACATGTTTCATATATCCTATAATCTACTTGGATATTCTTATATAACCAAGAATCCCAGATGTCCCTTAGTTTTGGTATGACTGGTCCTTTTTTTTTTTATGTCTGAAGAATTGATCCCATGTTTACTGATTGTCAAGGATGAGAGAATGTCATGCGAGTATCTTCCTTAGAAAACAGGTATCACTGCTAACAATGTAGACCTGAACCAGCAGTGGGGGAAGAAAATAACCAAGAAGATAAAGAAGATAAAGAATGAAACACATGGAAAGTGTGACAATCAGTGGTGGCTGGTATCTAGTTCCTCTTACCTCTGTGATTTTGAGCAGAAACAGTCATATCCCTGTATGCATTAAAATATGCTACATTATACTTTTTATTGAAAATTTACTATAAAATAAATGGCTTTCCAAACAAACTTACACCTTTATCAACATTAATAACATGTTTATATTTTGGTTTAATCCAATTTAACATGCCTCTGTTTTAGGCACATTGTCACTATTATAAGTCAGACATTAGTAATACCTTATATTACTGCACATTTGCCTCATTATTTGATATATACTCCAAAAGTAGAATCTCAAAATTATAAGAACATGTATTTTAAGGCTTTTAATAAGTAATCACAAAAGTGATATCCAGAAAGGTTATTCCAATTTACACTCCCATCAGTGATACTTATAAAAACTGTCCACAAAATAAAAGCATTGTTAATTAATCTCTGCTAATATGTTAGGTGAAATTATTTGTTTTTGTTTTAATTTCATTGTGTAGTTAATTTTTGTGAGACTAAAGTTAGTTATTTTTTCTTTTTAAATTTATGTCAGTTGTATATGGAGTTTTATAATCTGGATTCTATACTATCTGATTTTGTTATAAGAATTTTAGCATTGTATTTATTTTTTATTTTTTTAAAGTAGCATTGTATTTATTTTCAAAAGCTGTACAATGTTAATATCCATTCTTTGAGAAGTTATTTTCTGTGTGTCCCAATTTGAATTCTTGTTTGTAATTGACAGCTAATGATTTCTTTTTGTTCCTCTGTGGAAGACTTTAATTTTTAAGTAGCCCTTTACTTTTTCCAAATTCTATTTCCTAGAAGCAAGTCACAATATCCATTCACACCCAAGGCAAGAGGATTATAAATTGGCATGACTTATTGTGGTCCAAATTAAGTCCAGCCCACTCTATCTCCATGGTTTTCTTTTTTTTTTTTTAAAGATTTTATTTATTTATTTGAGAGAGAGAGAGAATGAGAGATAGAGAGCACGAGAGGGAAGAGGGTCAGAGGGAGAAGCAGACTCCCCGCTGAGCAGGGAGCCCGATGCGGGACTCGATCCCGGGACTCCAGGATCATGACCAGAGCCGAAGGCAGTCGCTAAACCAACTGAGCCACCCAGGCGCCCCTATCTCCATGGTTTTCAAACTCCAGACAAAACTTGTATTTGATGTAGCTTTCCTCCACTCTTCTTCCTCCATTAAGATTATTCCACAATGTCCTATTCACCTCCCTTTACTTGTTACCTCTGTATAGCAGACCTCCAATGTCGTCACTAAATTTTCTGAGGACCCTATGGGACCTCCTCTCTTTATAGTTTTGTGGACCAAGCTCGGCCTTTTTTATCCCCCCAATTTCTGTTAACTTCTGACACCATTAAGATTGGTGCATGTTGCTCCACAAAACAATTATTTTTAACCCTTTTGAATATGGTTCTTATGGTTGTTTCCAGTTCAGCCTTCCATATTGTCCATCTGACCAACAGAAATCCATACACTGTTGACCAATGGGGGCAAATACGGCCCCAGTCCACTACACATTTTTTAACCCTCTCTTGACTTTGCCAAATCTTGAGAGTCCCCTACTTCTTTGCCTAGTGAGGTATGGATTTATATCAACAAGTCTGTCACCCAATTTGATACCCAACTGGGAAATGGGATTTCAGCCCCATTGTAAGTAATCCAATTTCTTTGAGTGATTCTTTGAATTCTACCCCCAATAAACAAAGAAAAGACACATTTCTTGGCATTAACTTTGCAATTCCCTCTTCAAAGATTTTATATGGATAACAGAAGGAATGTAATAGAATACCAGACGACTATGAGACATTTTAATAAGCCCTGGGGAAAGCCGTTAGGATTCAATTGATAGTTGCTTTCATGAAGCATGTTTTTTTTTTTAAAGATTTATTTATTTATTTATTTGAGAGAGAGAGAATGAGAGAGATAGAGAGCACGGGAGGGCAGAGGGTCAGAGGGAGAAGCAGACTCCCTGCCGAGCAGGGAGCCTGATGTGGGACTCGATCCCGGGACTCCAGGATCATGACCTGAGCCGAAGGCAGTCACTTAACCAACTGAGCCACCCAGGTGCCCAAGCATGGGGGTTTTAAGTGTATCTTAATTTTAACTGCAGGTTCCAATGCTTATACCAGGACTAGAGAACATCCTGCTTCACTTCCTGTCACAAGTATTTGTATGAAACCGATCTAAAAGTTTGATAAATTATAGTGGCGCTATACAATGCATATCATTTAAAAGGAGGATGTATTTCAAGATCTAAAGGGCCATCATAATCTGTTCTTAAGAACCCTCCCCAATTTTCAAGGTTCCACAACTTACTAATCATGCTTAAACTTAACACTACAGATACTCATGCTAATAAATTCACTTTGCATTGTATTCAGGCCACATTTTAATCTTTGGGTTTGGTTTTAGAAATTTCAGTTATGTGGTTGTAAAATACAAAAGTTTCTTTTAAGGCAGTCATAGTAGCTTTCTTGCTTCTAATGTGGGCCTTGACCTGAGAATTTGCCCTGATATAATAAATTTATTTCTCTAAGCTTCTCAGTGTACCTAAAAGCACCCCTCCCCCAACACCTTTATACCCCTTAATCTCATTGAGATATTCAAATATGCTAGAACCTATTTGATAAATTAAAACTATAGTTTCAGTATGAACTTGATTACAGGTGTCTACAGGTGATAGTTTAAATAATTTCCCACTGACGTGGCCTTCTGATGTCTTTTTTAACACAGTAGGGCATTAGGACCTTTAAATTGAATCAGATAAGAGTACCCCTGAGATATTCTTATCTTTAATTTTTAGTTCCTTTCGAATGATTTCTGGCATCAATAACTGTTTAAGTCAGGGTTGAACAGGAAAGTACAATGACTTCGTTTCTATGCTTGGTAGTAGGCCTGAGGTAGTTGATAATCCACCCAGTCAGCAGTTGGAAGAAAGAGCTGGGTGCAGACTGAGAACAGCAAATAGGAGCCCATTGGTATTACTTGTTAGCCCTCACACAAGAAGCAGAGCAAAGACAAGTGGAAAACTAACAGTACCTATGAATTTTTCTCTTGGCTCATCTAATCACAGTGACCTTCAGAAACAAGTATATGCTGTTTATACTTCTGCCCTCCAAATTTCATTCAACTTTCTCTCATTTTTTTAAACTGTAAATGGAAACCATGCAGAGAAGGGAATTCCTAGAAAAATAGTTCCAGAGTATCCAAATTTACATAGTATTAAAATGTGAGTGCTAAACAGGAAATTTATAACAATATTTTTTGACATTTTAAAATAATTTTGTAATGTATTATAACATTAATCTCCCCACTAGACTGTAACTATATGGCTACTTCCAGTGGTTCTTCTGTTGTCTGTACATTTTTACTCCTGATACAACACAATGCATAGTTCAATCTGGGATTGGTGATGTACAGGAAGATAGGACTTAAAACTTGAAATCATGGAACTGAGGGTTCTAGAGGGGAGTGAGGTGGGGTTATGGGTTAGCCTGGTGACGGGTATTAAAGAGGGCACATATTGAGTGGAGCACTGGGTGTTACACGCAAATAATGAATCATGGAACACTACATCAAAAACTAATGATGCAATGTACGGTGATTAACATAACATAATAAAATAAAAAATAAAAAAATAAAAAAACGAGATCAAATTTAACTAGAAAGCTTCATAAGAAAATATGTATAAAAAAACCATCTTTTTAATACAATGAGGTCAACTGCAGGCATAAGCAGAAATTATAGTTTAGAATGTTCACCTAATGAAAGGAAGCAACGAGCTGAATTGAAGTTTAGTCTAGAAATACTAATCTGCTTACTTTTCAAGAAATGTTGACATCGAATCAGAAACTTTGACATTATTATGTTTTACAAATATATGCTTACATACCACCTTCTATCCTTTCTTATAACTAAGATTTTCACATGAAACATATCTTTGTACCTTTATAGCTAATCTTTTGATGGGATCATAAAATAACTTTCACAGCAAGGAATTATGTCAAGTCACTTCTCATTTTTACATTGGTTGAGATATAAAGATTTAAATGGTTCTCGGAAAACCAAGTTTCTTATTTTAAGATGATTTTTTTTCAGGATTATTTGATAGTTCATGCTGTGACAGTGGAACTGTCTTAAATTCTTAAGATAATATCTGAAAAAAAGAAATGTAGAATTAAGTGCTTATATGTGGAGTGGGTGAGGGTTTGTCTTATCTTTCAATAACTTAATAACTGTGTAGCCTAGAAGGAGTAAATCAAATTTTCAGTGTAAGTGTCTTCTCATTATAAAATCTGTAAACATACCCTCTATTAGAAAAAAATGTATTTTAATAAATTCATATTATTATTTTTTTAATCTTAAAATGTTCCAGAAGATTTAGTGGCTGTTATCATTGTGATAACGTTTTTGTGACCGATTGAAATTGAACTGACATAGGTCTTCTAGATTATCTGGTGACTTTGCTAGGATTTAGTCAATCAAACAAAATTGTAATGGACTTATATCTTCTTAGGTGAGGTTCATCCTAATGATCTCAGCACTGATGGCTTATGCCTTCTCAAGAATTGGCATTTATTTTTCTATAGAACTCAAACACTAGTTGACCCATTTTAAGTATTCAATTAATATTTGAAGGATTAATGAATTAATTGATTAATCAGTGAATGAATGAGTGGCATAGTCTATAGCAACCCATGAAGTTTTAAAATGCTGAAACCCTACATAGCTATTGCCAAAAAAAGAGCCTTGTAAAATATTTAGTCTTTTTTTTTTTTTTTTAAAGATTTTATTTATTTATTCATGAGAGACAGAGAGAGAGAGAGAGAGAGAGAGAGAGAGGCAGAGGGAGAAGCAGGCTCCCAAGGAGCAGGGAGCCCGATGCGGGACTCGATCCCAGGACCCTGGGATCATGACCTGAGCCGAAGGCAGATGCTTAACCATCTGAGCCACCCAGGCGCCCAAAATATTTAGTCTTAAAACAAAAACCAGTGGATGGGTTTTTGTTTTCTTTTGTTTCATTCCTGAAAATCTCCTATTGCTAATTGTCTTCAGACTCTGGGAATTATTTCTTACATGGATTTATAAGTTTTAATTTGAGTAACTTTTCTTGTGAAAGAGGTAATAATACTGAAAATGCCACCTATGAGAAATTAATTTTTTCTCGACCTTTTGTTACAGTAATGTCATGCTTAAAAAGGAATTAAGAAATTACCCAACCTAATTCTATTATATTTATGTGAAATCTGTGATCTGAGCCACCTAGTATTTCCAATTCTGAGTTTCTGTCCTCTATTTAGATATGCATTCCAGTATCCAATGCTCAGTTGAGACAGAGGTGCTGTTTTTTTTTTAAATCTTTTTTTTTTTAGATTTTATTTATTTATTTATTTGAGAGAGAGAATGAGAGAGAGAGCATGAGAGGGAAGAGGGTCAGAGGGAGAAGCAGACTCCCCGCTGAGCAGGGAGCCCAACGTGGCACTCGATCCCGGGACTCCAGGATCATGACTTGAGCGGAAGGCAGTCACCCAACCAACTGAGCCACCCATGAGCCCCAGAAGTGCTGTTAATACACTAACATTAATATAGTAGATTTAAACCTTTGGTTATAACCAGTTATGTAATGTCAATTAGCCTGTGATATGTGGACTTTTCAATCTACAATTCAGTAAACTCTCTGCAAAGAACTCTGTAGCAAATTTAAGGTTTCCACAATAAGGACAAACACATAGCACAGTGAATTCCCCCCCCCATATTTTAATAAGTAAAATAATAAAGAAACACTATTTTTCCTTATATTAAAAAGGCAGTACTTCATTTCAAAGTTTCAAGTTTCTCTATTTCCCTAAACCTTATTTGCATACCTTTCTATTCCTAGAGTACAGGCCACACACTTAGATTTGCAGTACCTCTGTGGTTCTAAATTTCAAAATGAGATTAACTAATTTCATTACTTAGCTCTTTAAAACAACTTGCACTTCTGTGATATAAAATAATCTTCTATCCTTTATAAATAACAGTTCAGATTTTTACATGCATCACAATGATTCAAAGCTTTATTGATTATTAAAATGTTCATTCAATTTCTTAGTCAAGGCAATTTTATGAAAAGCAATGTAATCTTGCTGCTATTGGTTCACCATATTGTCCATTATGCCATTTTATAATAATATCTTATTTTAATTTGTGTTATTCTCTGCTCTTTCCCAAATTGGATATCAGTGAATGATATCTTCTTCAGGATAAAGATATGTAAAACTGATTCTGATTCAGGTTTGTTGAAACTGAAAACTATTCTTTATTTAAGTTCCTCCCAAGTCAAGAATTTGAGGTTTAATTTAATTTTAATTTTATTCTGTATTAAACTGGACAATTCTGCAACTCCTATATTGAGTTGTACAAGGATAGAATTCACATGGTAAAAAATAAATATTTAAGTACATCACATTTTTTCCATAATTGAAATATTTATGAACAAAAAATTTAAAGGTTAATACCAGAAACCTATATAACTATGATCCATCTAATGGGGAATATATATGTAAATACTATACATGGAGATCTATGTATTTCCATGTTTAATATTTTCTGCTCCCATTCACTGGTTTAACAACAACAAATACTTGTTAGTTGGCTGATTTGTGGCAGGGACTATTCTACATGCTGAGAATACAACAGTGTTTTGGTTACCTATTGCTGCAATAGCAAATTATCAAAAAAGTAATGGTTTAAAACAAGACAAATTTATCTTATAGTGCTGAGTGTTAGAAGTCCAAAATGAGTTTCATTGGTCCAAAATCAAAAAGCCTTCTGGAACTGATGCTGACCTTTATTCTTCCATCTTACACTGAGAAAGGCAGATGTGAATTCACCAGACTCATTTGGGTCATCCCGGATGCTCTCTATATTTCTAGATCCTTAATCACATTTGTTAAGTCCCTTTTGCAAATAAGGGACAATTGTTACAGTTCCTCAGATTAGGATGTGAACATTTTGGGAGACCATTATTTTGCCAATCATAAACAGTAAATAAAACAGGAAACTCTCTACCTCAAAGCAAGTATATTTTAGTGAGAAAAGCAGACAAAAGTTAGACACATAATTTGTTCTCTTTATTACTCTTACTACTTATTTGTAACTTCTATCCTTTTCTTTATAGTTTTACCAAAGAATTATCTATATTATTTTTTAAAGATTTTATTTATTTATTTGAGAGAGAGAGAGCATTAGCAGAGGGGAAGGGCAGAGGGAGGGAGAAGCAGACTCCCTGCGGAGCAGGGAGCCCAGTGTGGGGCTAGATCCCAGCACCCTGAGATCATGACCTGAGCCAAAGGCAGGCACTTAACCAAGTGAGCCTCCCAGGTGCCCCAGGAATTATCTATATTATTACCCTTTCAACAGATCAACTTTTATGTTTGCCAACAAACATAATCTATTTCATATATTTATGTTCATGCATATTTCTCTTTCTTTCTACTGTATTTGGTTAAATTTTGTTATTTTCCCCCAAAACTATATAACCTTATTAGCCTTGTTTTTTATTTATAAAACATTTATGTGAAAATTCACCCATAGGTACAGATTTGATGGCATGTAAACATTTTCAAATGTGGTCTTTCTACAATTATTAGTATCAAATGCTTGTTTAATTTCTCTTGGAACCATAAAATAATGAAAGTTTGTGTGTGTGTGTGTGATTTCCAAGGGTTGGTGTAAATTTTAAAGCATTTTTTTTATCATGGTAAAATGTGTATAACATAAAAGTTATCATTTTAACCATTTTTAAGTGAACAATTCAGTGGCACTAAGTACATTCAATATGTTATCCAACCATTTATCACTAATTCCAGAACTTTTTCATCAACCCCACCAGATCTCTGTGCCTATTAAATAATAACTCTCCATTCCCCACTCCCACCGCCTGGCAATTTCTGCTCTACCTTCTGTCTCTATGAATTTGCCAGTCTAGGTACCTCATGTAAGTGGAATCATGCAATATTTGTCTTACTGTGTCTGGCTTATTTCACTTAGCATAATGTTTTCAAGGTTTAATTAACAAATAATGGAATTGTGTTAAAAATAACCCTGATCTGCTACCATAAATGAAATATATGGAGATGTGCTTTTGTCTTGTACTTAAATCATTTTCTGCATGTAATCCAGTCCCTGTGTTCTCATGACAAATGTGTTTTCCTTAATAGTGAGGATAGATAAAAACTGTAATTGTGTTATTCACATATTCCATATCTTTACTATATTTTGGCCTTCAGGAAAAGATAAATAGCATGTGCACTGTAGCAAAGCTATAAAGAACAAATGCAACTACCTCGTGACTTATCAAAAGAGCAAGGAAGAGCAAGGAAAGAAGGACTTACCATGTTGATCAGCCTGCCTTTTATTTTTCACAGAATCTCTCTCAGGTTAACCTCCTCAAGCTTTTACTCTTTCTCAGATATAATCCAATAAACACACATACACACACTCTCTCACACACAAATATACACACTGTAGATGATATAAATCTTCACAACACTATCCACCTTTCTCCAAAATCCTGCTCATATATACAACCATATCTGAGTATACACAGACATTCAAATATATATTAATACTTGTTTCATTAACATAACTTTTGTAAATCTCTTTTCAAATATGAATTAAAATTATATTTTTCCAATCACACTAGATTGTGTGGTTGAATGTCTTTGTGTCTATTTGAAATAGGCAAGCTTTGTTGTACTACATGAGGGCTGAGTTAAACTAGGCATTCTAAGTGGGTGTATTTGAAATAGCCCTGCACTTAAATTCTGATTCTAGAACTTCTTACCTTTATGATATTGAAGTAGTTTGTCATTGTGGTAAACAGAATAAACCCCCCCCACCAAAGATTCCATTGCCCTAGTTCCCAGAAAGTGTGACTATGTTATATTATGTGTCATAAATGAATTTTCACATGAAATTAAATTTATGGACCTTAAAATAAGGAGATTATCCTAGATTATCTGGGTGAGGATATCTAATAACATGAACCCTTAAACAGAGAAAACAGAATTTTCTCTGACAAAAGATGTGGCAGAAGGTGAGTCAGAAAATGCAAGCATGAGCCTGATTCATTGCTGCCTTTGGGATATCAAGTCCCACGTGCAGGAACCAGAGAAAAACCTCCAGGAGCTAGGGTTATCTGCCAACTGACAGGCAGCAGGAAATGGAATCTCAGTCCTATGATTATAAGGACCTGAATTCTGCCAACAACCTGAATGAACTTGGAAGCAAATTTTTCCCAGGGTCTCCTGAGAAGAGTCCAGTTGGCTGACACCTTGACTTTGGCTTTGGGAAATCCAGAGCAGAGAAATCAGCAGAGCCAACTAGAACTTCTGACCTACAAAACTATGAGATACTAAATTTGTGTTGTTTTAAGTCACTGAATTTGTGTTTTTAGCTATGACAGCAGTAGAAAACAAATATAATTATCCTTTTCTGATACTTAGGTACCAGGCTCTAGAAAACAAGAGGAAATAGTACTGTGCTACAAGTGTGGGTATGTCCTGAGTATTCAAAGTAATTGATAAGTTATTTTTGCCACACATTTTAAAGTTTAAATGTAGGTTATACAAATCACTTTGTCTCTTTGTGTGTGTTTAAGACATTGATATCATTTAATTATCCTGGGGAAAAATATCTGCTATGTGATTACTTAATACTTTCATTGATATATCCAAATTCCATATGGTGATATATCACAGTGGAAAGTTCCTGACATGAATGGCACCAATGGACAGGGTGAGGGTCAGGGCCTAATTCCAGGGAATAGAGTTATGCTACTCTGATGGCAGACAAAAAATGCTGTAAACTTTGATATATTTCATTAAAATACTGTACACTCCTATTCAGTCAGCAAATTTATTACCTCGCAAAATGCCTAATCCTGTTCTTAAATACTACATAAAATAATGAGGGCTCTACTGTTTTTCATTAAAATAAAATTACTGTGGTAACTACTTGTCCACTGATACTTTATTTTTTATTTTATTTTTTTAAAGATTTTTATTTATTTGACAGAGAGAGACACAGCGAGAGAGGGAACATAAGCAGGGGGAGTGGGAGAGGGAGAAGCAGGCTTCCCTCTGAGCAGGGAGCCCGATGCGGGGCTGGATCCCAGGACCCTGGGACCATGACCTGAGCCAAAGGCAGACGCTTAACGACTGAGCCACCAGGTTCCCCTGTCCTCTGATACTTTACATGTAGTTTTGTTAATGAAAATATAATTTGCACTTTGCTTGATGACTTTCAAATCGATATAAATGTAAACTCAATACTTTAAAATTATGACTGAATGATTCCACGTTTCTCTAGAAAATGTGCCAGAGGAGAGATCACATGGCTTGTAATAGATTTTCAGTGAAACTGATGGTTCAAATTTATTTTCACACTGGAATTTTTTTAAAGCAAGAATGAACATGGTTTTCATTTTTAATAGATAATTCTATTTTCTTTTTCAGAACTTAAATTGATTTGAGGATGTTATAGCAAACATATCAGAGACAGTATTTATATGTGGTTATAAAAGCAAAAGTGGTTTTATTTATTGATTTGCTATAAAGTAGACAATTGGATATTATTTCATAGTATTATTTTCTTCCTTTTTTGTTACTGAATAGAGTAGAGTTGGGTGAAGAATTTGCCTGAGACTGCCCATCAATCCCCCATTTCTCAGAAAACATGATAGTTCATTCTGAAATAATATGGCTTTTATTTTGCTACTTCTAAAAATAAATCATTGCAAAGTATTTTAATGAAAATATTTTGACACAAAGTTTTCAGGAATGCAATTTTTTTAACAAAATAGCTTTGATTAAATAAAGGATTCATTGAGTAAATAGTTTCACTTTCTTTGTCCTTACACTTTTTAAAATCAGTAATTTGGCCTCCAACATGAGGAATGTCCCTCAAAATCTGCTTATAATCTATACTTAAGGAAGAAGCAGCAAAAGTTTTTGTAAGTCATTAATCTTGCATCCCAGCTTGCTAGATCCATACAGGATTTTTTATAGACTTTCCATTGTTTAGAACCTCTTACGTGGATTGTTGAATTACTGAGGGTCTGGTGATACAAACATCTGCTTTAATCTTCTCTCTCTCTATTTTTTGAAGTTATACTAACAATTATAAAGATAAATTGATGAGTGAAGGTAATCAATGAAATAAACTATACACACACATATATTTTACACAAAATTTTTTATTTAAGAAGAAAGTTAATGCATCCTTGTTTTTATCTTTTGAGTACTCAATTAATAATGCATCTTTTGCCTTCTCATAAAAGACAATCTTAGAGTCTAAGAATTGGCTAATGAATACAAAATACTGATGTTAAAATCCAAATTAAGGTGTTAAGATTCACATATGGTCATCAGTTCAAACAACACAAGAGAGATATAAAACGGTAGGTGTGACGTTAGACTACAGAAAGAAAAAAATATAAAAATGGAATGTTATTTCTTCTAAAAACAGCTATTGTATTTAGAAACATATTTTGAATGCAGTGTTTAGAAAGAATTTCATATATTTTATTAGTAGTAATGTGAAGAGATATTCTATATATCCCTCCAGATATAATTTTTAGTGTGTTCGGGTTGGTATACTATGTGAATTATAAAATTTTAGTAATAACAAATATTGCCAAAGAAAATGCTTAAAAAAAACCCAATACTCATACAAATATTTGAAATGCAAATTAATATTATGTATATCACCAAATATAATTTATATTTTCCCTTGTGGATAATTTGCAAATATTTTATTGAGATATAATTTACATATAGTGAAAAGTACAAATCTTAATTGCACAGTACTATGACTTTGGACAATGTGTATGCTTGACACAAAACTATCAAACTGTAGAGTATTTCTCACTCCAGAAATATGCTTTGTGCCTTCCCAGTCTATCTTCCTAAGGGACGACAGTATTCTGATTTGTCTTTATAAGCTAGTTTTCTCTAATTTACAGATTTAGAAATTCATGTAGTTAGGAAGATACTGTACACTATTTAAAGCCTCAGTTCTCTTGCATAACAACATATTTTTTGAGATGTCCATGATTTTACATATCAGTTGTCTATACCTTTTTTATAGCTGACTCATATTCTATTGTATGAGTGTATCACAACATGTTTATTCATTTACTTTTTTAAAAAATTCTCTTTTTCTAGTTTTTGTCTTTTGTGAGTAAAAATACTACCAACATCTTTGAAAATCTACCTGTAGTCATGTATTTTCATTTCTCTTTGGTGTATATCTAAGAATGACATTTCTAGATCATAGAATATGTGTGTGTATTTGTGTGTGTGCGTGTATATATATTTAACTTTATACAGATTTTATCAGATCATCTAATAAATGAAGTTCTACTTATGCTTTCATAGAATATATGCCTCCCCTCACCAACTTTATTGAGGAATAATATTCATACATTAAATTCACTCACTTAAGATGTACTATTTAATAAGTTTTGTTCATTTTTACAGTCATGTTACCTTTACCACAAACAAGATATGGAAAAGTTCCTTATTTTAAAATGTTTCCTCATGCCCTTCTGTAGTCTTACCCTGTACCCTTGGACCCTGACAAGCCTTCTGTTTTCTGTCACTATAATTTTGTCTTTTCTAGGATTTCATATACATTGAATTATATAGTGTCTATCTATGACTTCTATCACTTAACTGTTGCCGTCTTATCTATGAAAACCATGCCAACTCCAAAGCCACTAATATTTTCATCTAGGAATTTTACAGTTTTAGTTTTTATCTTTAAAATCTGTGGTCTAATTCAAATAAAGTGTAGTATATGCTATGAGGAAATGGTTGATGTTCTTTTTATTTTTAATATAAGTATTCAGTTGTCCTTTTACTGTTTATTTGAAAGAATATCCTTTCCCCATAAACTTGCTCCATCATTATTGCAAAAAAAAAAAAAATCTGAGCATGTAAGTGATGATCTATTTCTGTATTTTATTTATTTATTATTATTTTTTTAAATTTTATTTAAATTCTAGTGACTTAACATACAGTGAAATATTGGTTTCAGAAGTAGAATTCAGTGATTCATCACTTATATACAACACCCAGTGTTCATTGTAACAAGTGCCCTACTTAATGCACATCACCCATCTAGTCCATCGCTCACCCACCTCCCTCCATCAACCCTGTTTGTTCTCTATTGTTAAGAGTCTCTTATTGTGGGCGCCTGGGTGGCTCAGTCGTTAAGCGTCTGCCTTCGGCTCAGGTCATGATCCCAGGGTCCTGGGATCAAGTCCCGCATCGGGCTCCCTGCTCTGCGGGGAGCCTGCTTCTCCCTCTCCCACTCCCCCTGCTTGTGTTCCTGCTCTCACTCTCTCTCTCTCTCTGTCAAACAAATAAATAAAATCTTTAAAAAAAAAAAAAAAAAGAGTCTCTTATTGTTTCTCTCTCTTCTTTTACCCCCTTCACATATGTTCATCTGTTTTATTTCTTAAATTCCACATATGAGTGAAAGCATATGACATTTGTCTTTCTATGATTGAATTATTATGCTTAAGCATAATACATTCTAGTTCTGTCCATGTAATTTAAAAGGTAAGATTTCATTCTTTCTGGTGGCTAATATTCCATCTTCTCTATCCATTCATCAGTTGATGGACATTTGGGTATTACTGTTTTATAATATAGTTTGAAATCTGGAACCATGATGCCTCCAGTTTTTTTTTTTTTCTTTTTCAGAATGTTTTGGCTATTTGGGATCTTTTGTGGTTCCATACACATTTTAGATTGATTGTTCTAGCTCTAGCTCTGTGAAAATGCTGATGGTATTTTGATAGGGATTGCATTAAATGTGTAGATTACTTTGGATAGTATAGACATTTTAATATTTGTTATTCCCGTCCCTGCACATGGAATGCTCTTCCATTTCTTTTTGTCTTCTTCAATTTCTTTCATAAGTATTCTATAGTTTTCAGAGTATAGATCTTTTACCTCTTTATTTATGTTTATTTTTAGGTATCTTATTGGTTTTGGAGCAATTGCAGATGGGATCAATTCCTTGATTTCTTTTTCTGATGCTTCATTATTGGTGTATAGAAATGCAACAGACATCTTTTCTTTTTTTTACCTGAAGACATTTTATTTTTATTTAAATTCAATTAGCCAAGGTATAGTACATCATTGGTTTTTGATATAATGTTCAATTATTCATCAGTTCAATATAGCGCCCAGTGCTCATCACATCACATACCCTCCTTAATGCCCACCACCCAGTTACCCCATTACCCCACCCACCTCCCTTTCTGCAACCCTTAGTTTGTTTCCCAGAGTCAGGAGTCTCCTGTGGTTTGTCTCCCTCTCTGATTTCTTCCCATTCAGTTCCCCCCAACCCATATTGTCCTCTGCACTATTCCTTATGTTCCACATATGAGTGAAACCATATGATAATTGTGTTTCTCTTATTGACTTATTTTAATTAGCATAATACCCTCCAGTTCTATCCGCGTCGATGCAAATGGTAGATATTTTATTTTGTATTCAGTACTTTAAGGGTATTCATTTGACAATAACACATTCTTAAAACCTTTTTTACTATTCTAAATTATATCCACTTTTATATAAATATTAAAATCAGCCTATTAATTTCTACAAATTACACAAGTTATCTTGTTGGATTTTGATTGGTTTGCTTGGAATCAACAGATGGATTTGAGGGAATTCTTATCCTAAATGTTCAACTCTGATGTATATTCTGGAAAATTTATTAGATTTTAAATTAAAAATCAATTTCCTGAACTTCCAGGTCAAAATATCAAGTTTCTTATTAAAGATAGAAAATCAGTTCCAACAAAATAATATAACACTAATGTTATTAAGAAATCCGAAAAGACAGTCTCAAAGAATTTTATCTGAAATTATTTTCTTCAAATATTTAAGTAGTAGAAAAACAACTTATACATTCAGGAACTCAGGGAAAATTTCTTTCCGAAATTCTGAGGTATCATCTAGAGCAAAAGTTTTGGAGTTTTCTGGTTTTGTTTGGTAGAGGGCAGACAGAACATATTTTAGGTTTTGCAGATCATATGACCTTTGTCTCCACTACTAAGTTCTTCTGTTAAAACGTGAAAGCAGCCATAGAAAACTGGTCAGTGCCTAATCATGGCTCTGTTCCAATAAACCTTTACTTCCTAAAACAGGAGGCCTATGGGATCTGGATATATAGTGTGCTGATTTTCAGTGTGTGATCACCAGATCAGCAACCATCCATAACACCAGAAACTTAACAAAAATACACGTTTTCACATTCTCTCTCA
This sequence comes from Callorhinus ursinus, assembly GCF_003265705.2. NCBI lineage: Eukaryota > Metazoa > Chordata > Mammalia > Carnivora > Otariidae > Callorhinus > Callorhinus ursinus. The sequence goes on along the minus strand of NW_027397065.1, from coordinate 74,363,989 downwards.
AACTTACTGAATCCGAAACTTTAGAGGAAGTACTTAGCAATATGTGTCACAAAACCTCCAGGTTATTCTAATGTATGCTAAAGTTTGAAAACCACTAACATCAAATATCAGTTTTATTCAAGCAAAGGTTGACTGAAGGAACATCGGCAAAGTGACAGTTGATGAGTATTGGATACGTTTAATGTAGATTTATACTAAAACAAAAGAAAATGAACTCTGCACTGAATAGGAAGAAGGTATCTTATTTGATACCTTGAAGTGTACCTTGAAGGTACATTTATTTGAAAGGGCAGGAATGCTAAAAATGTCCTACCTTGAGACTAGACAGTCAACTGCTGTGGAAGGAACAGTGTAGAATGAGACAGTTTATGATAGACTGGTATGCAACACCTGTTGTGTAAAATCTGAGGGTAGGGAGAAATCCTCTATTACGCTACAACTCAAATTCAAAAAAATGACAGTGAAATCAACTAACCGAGAAATCTGAAGGCTTCAGTATATGATGGGTGATGAAAAATCAAAGCCCAGATCCAGCACAACTACAGACCAGATTGATTCAATCCTACCATGAACAGAATGATAGAAGAAGGGACATGCCTACTCCTGGGAGTAAATATTGTTTACCTTAGCTTCTACTGTTCTTTTACACATAATGTCTGACATGAAATCACATAACACACACACACAATTAGGAAACAATGCTCACAGATAGTGGAAAAGTAAACATGTTTGTATAGAAAAATTTAGGGAAGGGACACCTGGATGGATCAATTGGTTAAGTCCAACTCTTGATCTCAGCTCAGGTTGTGAGTTCAAGCCTCACATTGGGCACCAACCTGGGCGTGGAGTCTACTTAAAGATAGATAGACAGATAGATAGATAGATAGATAGATAGATAGATAGATAGATAGATGATAGATGATAGATGACATTATATAAAAGATTCAAGTGAAAATGTACTCATGCACCTTTTTATTTTTGTATAGATCAAATCAATTCTTGTTAACACTTGGTATTGTCATAGAATGTACATATTGTTTCCATATGGAAAATCAATTCTTGTTAACACCTGGTATTGTCATTGAATGTACATATTGTTTCCATATGGAAAATAATTTCCTGTCATTCTTCTTCTGGGAAAAACATACATCATTTTTGTTTTTTGTTTTTGTTTTTAAAGATTTTATTTATTTGACAGAGAGAGACACAGCGAGAGAGGGAACACAAGCAGGGGGAGTGGGAGAGGGAGAAGCAGGCTTCCCGCGGAGCAGGGAACCCGATGCGGGACTCGATCCCAGGACCCTGGGCTGAAGGCAGACGCTTAACAACTGAGCCACCCAGGCACCCCAAAAAAAATACATCATTTTTAAAATAAGATCTGAGCTGAAGGCAGACGCTTAACAACTGAGCCACCCAGGCACCCCAAAAAAAAATACATCATTTTTAAAATAAGATCCAGACTTGGGCAACAGAAATATTCTATCCCTTGAGCAAAAAAAGTAGTCGAAGTATCAATCAAAATCTTTGTATAGGGGATGATTTTAAACTACTCAGGTAGATATTGTGTTAGATAGGTATATGAAAATATACTTCTTAGAAAAAGTTTGCCTTGGTTATATGAACTTAGAAGCATCAAGACAAGTGACTAAAACCATTTTTAGAGATTATAGCTTGAGAGCCTAGAATTGAAGTATAAAGACCTCCTCTCTTCAAATTCAGGATGAGGAAATGAGACATTTAACTATTCAGATGAACTTTCTGAAGAAGGAGGAGGAAAACCAGGTGAATGTAATGTCATGGGAAACATACAAAGAGTTATTCAATAGGTTGTGGTCAAAATTGTTGCGTAGTTGTGAATGACTCCACATTCACCATTTTTTATTGTTTTTAAAGATACTGTTATATTTTTTTATTAAGATTTTCATTTCTGTTTTTTTTACCTTCTGGGATTTTATCATCTTTTATATTTCATATCATAATACAATGATTATAAATTTTGACAATTCTGTTTCCACAATCGTTTTCTTTACCAATAAATTCTACCCTCCACACAATATCAGTGGTCATATGTTCCAAGACCAGCTATTTTTATCAGAATTTTAACTTGAAAAGGGGCACCTGTCAACAAATTAGTATTTTGCTTCAAATCTCATTAAGCTCCTTTAGTTAGAATTGTTTTCTAGTGCTATGGAAAAATCTTAACTTGTCACATAACATTCATTGCTGCCCTCATTATTAGATAATTTTGTCGTATCCTAACATATATAACTATAGTTCATTGATAGTAATTCATTATTTTTAACAGCTAAAATATTGTTTATTCCATATGGAAGTGATCATGCATATTCAAACTAAAGTATACAAGGGAAAATTTAACAGTACAGTTAATGAGTGTATTAAAATCAACATCTAATTTTAGAATTATATAAAAGAGGCAATTATATTGGTCTTTTATGATTTATTATTTTTTCTTGCTGTTTATTGCTCAGCAATTGATTATCATCCATCCAGATGTTTAAAACTCTCTCCCTCTTTTTTTTTTTTTTTTAATAGAGCAGGGGTAGAGGGAGAGGGAGAGAGAGAGAATCTTAAGCAATTTCCACACTCAGCATGGAGCCTGACACAGGGCTTGATCTCACACCCCAATATCATGACCTGAGTGGAAATCAAGAGTCAGACTCTTAACAGACTGAGCCATCCAGGCACCCCAAACTCCCTCCTTCTTTTTAATTTTCAATTTACTTGGAATTTTTGTCTTATGACCACACTCAAGGAAATGTGTAATTTCTTTTCGGAAACTAAAACTATTCTTTGAGAATTTCATTATCAGTATACCGAACGGGGGTTTTATGAACAGCTGATAATACCCCCAATAGCAATGACACAAGACCATATCCCTACCATCTGTGGTTAATGGTTCCTTCTTTTGGAACTACATGCATATAATCATTGTAACACCTGTTATAGATGTTTAAACATTTTTATCTAGCCAGGAAGCAGGCAAATCAGCAATTGTGACTTAAATTTAAACTACATTTTATTTGAACATATATTATTGAGTAAAACAACTTTAGGATAAAAAAATGATTTTCTTTTACTAATGTATTGTATCACATTGATTGATTTGCGGATGTTGAACCAACCTTGGTCGTGGTGAATAATCCTCTTAATGTACTGTTGGATCCTATAGGCTAGTATTTTGGTGAGAATTTTTGCATCCATGTTCATCAGGGATATTGGTCTGTAATTCTCCTTTTAGATGGGGTCTTTGTCTGGCTTTGGGATCAAGGTAATGGGCGCCTCATAAAACGAGTTTGGAAGTTTTCCTTCCATTTCTATTTTTTGGAATAGTTTCAGAAAAATAGGTATTAATTATTCCTTAAATGTTTGGTAGAATTCCCCTGGGAAGCCTTCTGGCCCTGGGCTCTTGTTTCTTGGGAGATCTTTGATTACTGCTTCAATTTCCTTAGTGGTTATAGATCTGTTCAGGTTTTCTAATTCTCCCTGGTTCAGTTTTGGTAGTTTATACATCTCTAGGAATGCATCCATTTCTTCCAGATTACCTAATTTGCTGGCATATAGTTGTTCATAATATGTTCTTATAATTGTTTATATTTCTTTAGTGTTGGTTGTGATCTCTCCTATTTCATTCTGTACCTCTGAAACAAATAATACATTATATGTTAAAAAAAAAAAGAAGAAGATAGTAGGAAGAGAAAAATGAAGGGGTTAAATTGGAGGGGGAGATGAACCATGAGAGACTATGGACTCAGAAACAAACTGAGGGTTCTAGAGGGGAGGGGGTTGGGGGGATGGGCTAGCCTGGTGATGGGTATTAAAGAGGGCATGTATTGAATGGAGGACTGGGTGTTATGCACAAACAATGAATCATGGAACACTACATCAAAAACTAATGATGTAATGTATGGCGATTAACATAACATGATAAAATAAAAAACATGATTTTCCCCTCCCACTCTCTAAAAAGTATCTTTTTCAGTCAGACTGATTTCTTGAATTTATTTATTTTCTTTTTAAAGATTTTATTTATTTATTTGAGAGAGAGAGAATGAGAGATAGCACGAGAGAGAAGAGGATCAGAGGGAGAAGCAGACTCCTTGCTGAGCAGGGAGCCCAATGCGGGACTCGATCCCAGGACTCCAGGATCCTGACCTGAGCCGAAGGCAGTCGCTTAACCAACTGAGCCACCCAGGCGCCCAGATTTCTTGAATTTAATAAGCAAATCTGAGTGTAGGCAGAAAAAAATGGCTCTGACAGGATAAAAAAATGATAAGCAAATTTAGCAAGAAAGGTTTTCATGTGTACATGAAGAGATCAGAGAGGGAATAAAATATTTCCTTCTAACTAAGGAGTAAAGATTGTGTTTAGGGTTTAATTTTGGTGTGTCTTCAGGTTGCTGTTGGTTTAGGAGAAGCAAATTAATGATGAAAGTAATGATACTTAGAGAAGAATAAGGAAGAAAAGCTAAAATAGAAAGAAAAAGAAAAAAAAAAGGAATCCTAACTATAAAGCTATGACAAAGAAACACAGATTATTTTAAATACCCATTGACCTTTATAAAGTACAATAGAAAGTGAAGGTTTTGCAAGCTGTTGATCACAGGACCCAAATATTTTTGTACACTCAATAGAGAAAAACAATGTACACACACAAAAAAATTGTACAGGTCCTGAAGACTGTCCGTACTACCTGAATAAAATTCCCAGTAATGTTTTTACATGCTAAATATGAAGACATAAAAAACCCAAACCTGGTTCAGGGCTTCTTTTAGGAGACACTATTGGACAATACAAAGGACTATAAGTATCCCAAGAATCTTTGCATCTGTGTTTGAGGGATCCTGGATTGCTGTAATTTGCTTCTGCAATATTTTTGTCCTGCTTTTGGTATTCAGGTTCTGGAATAATAAAATTAGTTAGAAGGTGTTCATGTTTCAGCTATTTCCAGAAAGAGTTTGGGGAGAATTGTTTTTATTTCTTCCTTAAATGTTTGAAACAAATAATAAGAAAAAATAAACCCTGTGTGTTAGACACAATAGTAGCCCTGTAAATTTACCCGTGTCCTGATCCTCAGAACTTGTGAATATATATGTTACATGGCAAAGGGACTTTGTAGATGAGATTAAAGATGGATCTTGTGATGGAGAAATCACCTCCGTTACCAATTAGGCCTAATTTAATCTAGAATCCTTAAATTTAGAGGGTCTTTCCAGGTTGTAGCTGGAAATGTGAGGAGAGAGGAAAGATCAGAAATATGAGAATTGCTGGCTTTGAAGTTGGAGAAAGAGGTCCCAAGTTAGTTAAGATTCAGGGATCTCCTAGAATCTGTAAAAGGTGAGAGAATGGATTGTTCTCTAGAGATTCCAGAAAGTACTGAAGCCTTGCCAACACCATGATTTTAGTGCAGCATGACACATGGTGGACTTCTGACCCAATTTATTATCTATAAAGGTAATACTTCTCTGTTGTTTTAACCCAGGAACTTCATGTAAATTTATCTGAAAGCAACAGAAAACCAATACCATGAAAAAACAACACATTTATAAGAATATTAGAATCTTGTCTAGTGAGCACATACTTATGTACTAGAATCAAAATACATTTAGAAATTCAAGGAAAACAACCTTTGAATCTGTAGATTGAAATTCCATACAACATTGTAGAAAAATCTAATACAGAATAATTATAACCCCTAAGCATAACTTTATAAATTTCTTGTACTTCAAAATAAGGAAAGAATTTGTCATGTATGTAGTTGAAATAGTATGGTCATGATTAAGACAAGAAAATCATTTTAGAATTTTCCAAACTAACAGTTATTGGTTAAAAAAGAGAGAGAGGGAAGAGAGGGAGGGTACATATTTTAAAAATTCTAAGAATGAACCTGGTAGACATATGGACAGACCAGAGTGAATAGCTAGCTCTATTCCATGAGGTTGTCCTAGAATTCTGGTTTCTTCAATTTTGTTGTTCTGTCATGCCTTAAAGGTGTTTTATTCATTTACATGGTCAAAACTGAATCATTCATAATGTGTCACCGTTGCAGCTTGCTAGAAGAAGGAAGAGAAAATAGAGGGCAAGCAGCTTTCTCTGTTGGATAGGACCCACAGAAGTTGCATATTTCTTTTCTGTATCCTAGGGACCAGAATATTGCTATATAGTCACTAGATACAAAGGAGACTAGGGTTGGACAGTCCTGTGTGGCCATGTGCTCATTAGTGATTGTGACTTGGGGATTCTATTACTTAAAAAAAATGCTTCAGTATACTCAAGTTTTTATATATGTCTGTGTCAATGACTTTCCAAAGAACTTACTAGTTACTGAATGTAGCTCATCATCCAAGTTCTTGGTGAGTCGCTGTACTTTGTAGCCAATCAAGATATAGCTCTTCATTTCCTGGTGATTGATACATTAAAAGACAAATTATCTACTCTATCAGATATAAATTGGTGAAGGAGGAGCAAGATACTGGAAAAGAATGTAAGAGAGGGGAGCAGAGTGGAAAGCATATTTAGTCAGTAATTTATAGAAGTTTTCAACCTCTGTTGGCAGAAATTGTGAAAACTCCCTGCTCTTCATGGAGAAATTTTCATGATTACCCATCTGGCAACATTAGTTCTGTCCTTTAGGAATCCTCTTTTTCATTATCCTCCATGGACCCTGGCTTTCCCTGTAGAAGGATGTTTCCAGTTCATTATTCTCTTTGGCCCCATTTAAAGTGGGCATTGATGTCTATAACCTGAATTGCCTTTTTAAACCTAGTGATTGCAGGTTTATGTTATCTTTGGGGACATAGATCCCCTCAGAGACTTTTGGTTTATTTGCTTCCCATGATTTCAACAGTTGCAGATCACATCTGGTCACAATTCGTGAGAGGCCAGCTGAAACAGCAGGCTTGGAGTGAGCTGGGAGAGCAGTGCCATTAATCTCTTCTTTGCAGCTGAGCTGCCTTCCACTGTCTGGCATTAACTAGAGGCTCTTGAAAAAGACTGAATGACAATCCTATCTCCTGCTGCTTGGCCTTCAGAAGCCTTTGGCTTTTCCAACTCTGAGGACCAACATTACCAAAATTTCAATCATTTTAAATTGTAGGCCATATGCATAGAAATTTTCCTACAGCAGATCTGAAACCCCTTCCATTTCTACCTGCAAATTAACTGATTTTTGCCTGAATCAGTCACTTCCTAGTATCTGCCAGAAGCATCAACAAGCACCAATAATTTTAGTGTTTCCAATCACTTTTATAGATCTACAAGTTCTATAAGCACATGCTCTGTCTTCTAAACAAACACAGATGATCATATTACCACCTGTATCACCAAGACAAACTGTTTTTTAAAAATTTTTGTTTATTTATTTACTTGAGAAGGAGAGAGAGAGAGAGCCCAAGCAGGGGGAGCAGCAGGCAGAGGAAGAAGGAGAAGCAGACTCCCCGCTGAGCAGGGACCCCGATGCAGGGCTTGATCCCAGGACCCTGAGCTCATGACCTGAGCTGAAGGCAGATGTTTAACTGACTGAGCCCCCCAGCACTCCCAAATCACTAACATTTTACTATGTCCCAGGAACTATGTTAGATCAATATCTACTATGAGTAACTCATTATTTTCTCTTTTTATGAAATGAGTAATTGGCCAATGTAATGCGTACAATGTCCAGATCATTATACCCATTTGTGGATTCGAGAACTACAAATGTTTTCATTATTACAAAAATATTTACTGATCTATCATATAATTATAGATTTTTAGAGATATTGCCTTAGTGAATCGTTATATTCAGTTGATCATTTTATAGATAAGAAAACTGATTTTGAAGACTAGTATGTACCTGAATTAATTCAGGAAATGTGATGATAAAGCAAGACTTTTAGAATCTAACTTATTGCTATTTAAAAAAACATTATTGGCTGTTAATTATGATGTTATATATGAAAATCATACATGGAACATTTACATATGATTTTCATGAAGACCATTGGACTTGTACTGCACAAAACAGTAGCCATTACCCACATGTGATTATTATAAATTTAAATTTAAATGAATTAAAGTGAAAGAAAAGTAACAATATAGTTCCTCAGTCACTCCAGCCACATTTCAAGTGCTCAGAAGCTGCAAAGGACTGGTGGTTACTATATTGGACCATACAGATATAGGCTGTTTCTATTGCTGTAGAAAGTCCTATTGCATAGTACTTGTCCAGGCACCTGATAGAGTTTGGTGAATACAAATATAAATAATACTTATATGAACTTGATTTGATTAATAATCTGAATAATAAACATAAAACGTTCTTATGAAAAATGTCTAAGTGGCAAAAATAAATAACCCAAATCACAAATTATATTAATAACTTTCCAAAATATCGATTTTCTTTTTCGTTGATATGATCTCTAATTTTTTTGTTTTAAGTTTTATATCATATATTTTATGATATTCATCCCTAAGTAAAAATATATGAAGCAAAGAATGACCCAAGATTGATCTGGATTTATTTTCTTATAAAGTAATGATATCAAAATTTGCAATGTAAATACATACATTTAATATTTAATTTTATACCTTTATAAACTTTATATTAATTTAATACTTTTCCTAATTGTTTTTCTTTCTTTAAGATTTTATCCATTCTTTGGAGAGAGAGAGAGTGCATAAGCAAGGGGAGTGACAGAGGGAGAGGGAAAAGTAGACTCCCCACTGAGCAGGGAGTCCCATGCTGCGCCTCATGTTTTTCTGATTAAAACATACATATAAGATCAGAGTAGAAAGTCTTAAGATTTAGGGCACATAAAATTAATAAAAGTCTAATTCTATTATTCAAAAATAATATATGATAACATTTCTGTTCGTTTTTCCCATATTGACACAAGAGAATTTTACCTTGAGTTTTAGTCTATTTTTTTATTTTTATTAACATATTTAAATATTATTTTAATTACTATTTTTTGTTTTATCAATTTTTCCTTTTTTTAAATTTTTATTGATATGTTAATCACCATATATTACATCATTAGTTTTTGATGTAGTGTTTCATGATTCATTGTTTGTGCATAACACCCAGTGCTCCACGCAGAATGTGCCCTCTTTAATACCCATCACCAGGCTAACCCATCCCCCTAAATTCCTCCCCTCTAGAACCCTCAGTTTCTTTTTCAGAGTCTATCGTCTCTCATGGTTTGTTTCCCTGTCCGACTTACTCCCATTCATTCTTCCCCTCCTGATCTCTTTTTCTTTTTCTTCTTTCTTAACATATGTTGCATTATTTGTTTCAGAAGTACAGATCTGATTCAACAGTCTTGCACACTTCACAGCACTCATCATAGCACATACCCTCCCCAATGTCTATCACCCAGCCACCCCATCCCTCCCAAACCCCACCACTCCAGCAAAACTCAGTTTGTTTCCTGAGATTAAGAATTCCTCATATCAGTGAGGTCATATGATACATGTCTTTCTCTGATTGATGTATTTCACTCAGCATAACACCTTCCAGTTCCATCCACGTCATTGCAAATGGCAAGATCTCATTCCTTTTGATGGCTGCATAATATTCCATTGTGTATGTATACCACTTCTTCTTTATCCATGCATCTGTCGATGGACATCTTGGCTCTTTCCACAGTTTGGCTATTGTGGACATTGCTGCTATAAACATTGGGGTGCACGAACCCCTTCGGATCCCTATATCTGTATCTTTATGGTAAATACCCAGTAGAGCAATTGCTGGATAGTATGGTAGCTCTATTTTCAACTGTTTAAGGAACCTCCATACTGTTTTCCAGAGTGGCTGCACCAGCTTGCATTCCCACCAAAAGTGTAGGAGGGTTCCCCTTTCTCCACATCCCCGGCAACATCTGTCGTTTCCTGACTTGTTAATTTTAGCCATTCTGACTGGTGTGAGGTGGGATCTCATTGAGGTTTTGATTGGGATTTCCCTGATTCCAAGCGATGTTGAGCACTTTTTCATGTGTCTGTTGGGCCATTTGGATGTCTTCTTTGGAAAAATGTCTGTTCATGTCTTCTGCCCATTTCTTGATTGGATTATTTGTTCTTTGGGTGTTGAGTTTGATAAGTTCTTTATAGATTTTGAATACTAGCCCTTTATCTGATATGTCATTTGCAAATATCTTCTCCCATTCTGTCGGTTGTCTTTTGGTTTTGTGGACTGTTTCTTTTGCTGTGCAAAAGCTTTTTGCCTTGATGAAATCCCAATAGTTCATTTTTGCCCTTGCTTCCCTTGCCTTTGGCAATGTTTCTAGGAAGAAGTGGCTGCGGCTGAGGTCGAAGAGGTTGCTGCTTTTGTTCTCCTTTAGGATTTTGATGGACTCCTGTCTCACGTTTAGGTTTTCCAACCATTTGGAATCTATTTTTGTGTGTGGTGTAAGGAAATGGTCCAGTTTCATTCTTCTACATGCGGCTGTCCAATTTTCCCAACACCATTTGTTGAAGAGACTGTCTTTTTTCCATTGGATATTCTTTCCTGCTTTGTCAAAGATAAGTTGACCATAGAGTTGAGGGTCCGTTTCTGGGCTCTCTATTCTGTTCCATTGACCTATGTGTCTGTTTTTGTGCCAGTACCATACTGTCTTGATGATGACAGCTTTGTAATAGAGCTGGAAGTCTGCAATTGTGATGCTGCCAGCTTTGCTTTTCTTTTTCAATATTCCTCTGGCTATTCGGGGTCTCTTCTGGTTCCATACAAATTTTAGGATTATTTGTTCCATTTCTTTGAAAAAAGTGGATGGCATTTTGATGGGGATTGCATTGAATGTGTAGATTGCTCTAGGTAGCATTGACATCTTCACAAAGTTTGTTCTTCCAGTCCATGAGCATGGAACGTTTTTCCATTTCTTCATGTCTTCTTCTATTTCTTTCATGAGTATGTTATAGTTTTCTGAGTACAGATCCTTTGCCTCTTTGGTTAAATTTATTCCTAGGTATCTTGTGGTTTGGGGTACAATTGTAAATGGGATCGACTCCTTGATTTGTCTCTCTTCTGTCTTGGTGGTGTATAGGAATGCCACTGATTTCTGTGCATTGATTTTATATCCTGCTACTTTACTGAATTCCTGTATGAGTTCTAGCAGTTTTGGGTTGGAGTCTTTTGGGTTTTCCACATACAGTATCATATCATCTGCAAAGAGTGAGAGTTTGACTTCCTCTTTGCCGATTTGGATGCCTTTGATTTCTTTTTGTTGTCTGATTGCTCTGGCTAGGACTTCTAAAACTATGTGGCATAGCAGTGGTGATATTGGACATCCCTGCCACCTTCCTGACCTTAGGGGAAAAGCTCTCAGGTTTTCCCCATTGAGAATGATATTCTCTGTAGGTTTATCATAGATGGGTTTTCTTGATATTGAGGGATGTACCCTCTATCACTATACTCTGAAGAGTTTTGATCAAGAAAGGATGCTGTACTTTGTCAAATGCTTTTTCTGCATCTATTGAGAGGATCATATGATTCTTGTTCTTTCTTTTGTTAATGTATTGTATCACATTGATTGATTTGCAGATGTTGAACCAACCTTGCAGCCCAGGGGTAAATCCCACTTGGTTGTGGTGAATAATCCTTTTAATGTACTGTTGGATCCTATTGGCTGTATTTTGGTGAGAATTTTTGCATCCATGTTCATCAAGGATATTGGTCTGTAATTCTCCTTTTTGATGGGGTCTTTGTCTGGTTTTGGGATCAAGGTAATGGTGGCCTCATAAAATGAGTTTGGAAGTTTTCCTTCCATTTCTATTTTTGGGAACAGTTTCAGGAGAATAGGTATTAATTCTTCTTTAAATGTCTGATAGAATTCCCCTGGGAAGCAATCTGGCCCTGGGCTTTTGTTTGTTGGGAGATTTTTGATGACTGCTTCAATTTCCTTAGTGGTTATAGGTCTGTTCAGGTTTTCTATTTCTTCCTGGTTCAATTTTGGTAGTTGATACATCACTAGGAATGCATCCATTTCATCCAGGTTATCTAATTTGCTGGCATTGAGTTGCTCATAATATGTTCTTATAGTTGTTTGTATTTCTTTGGTGTTGGTTGTGATCTCTCCTCTTTCGTTCATGATTTTGTCAATTTGGGTCGTTTCTCTTTTCTTTTTGATAAGTCTGGCCAGGGGTTTATCAATCTTGTTAATTCTTTCAAAGAACCATCTCCTAGTTTCGTTGATCTGTTCTACTGTTCTTTTGGTTTCTAGTTCATTGATTTCGGCTCTGATCTTTATTATTTCTCTTCTCCTGCTGGGTTTAGGCTTTATTTGCTGTTCTTTCTCCAGCTCCTTTAGGTGTAGGGTTAGGTTGTGTATTTGAGACTTTCCTTGTTTCTTGAGAAAGGCTTGTATTGCTATATACTTTCCTTTCAGGCCTGCCTTTGCTGCATTCCAAAGATTTTGAACAGTTGTGTTTTCATTTTCATTAGTTTCCATGAATTTTTTTAATTCTTCTTTAATTTCCTGGTTGACCCATTCATTCTTTAGTAGGATGCTCTTTAGCCTCCATGTATTTGAGTGCTTTCCAACTTTCCTCTTGTGATTGAGATCTAGTTTCAAAGCATTGTGGTCTGAAAATATGCAGGGAAAGATCCCAATCTTTTGGTACTGGCTGACACCTGATTTGTGACCTAGGATGTGATCAATTCTGGAGAATGCTCCATGGGCACTAGAGAAGAATGTGTATTCTGCTGCTTTGGGATGGAATGTTCTGAATATGTCTGTGAAGTCCATTTGGGCCAGTGTGTCATTTAAAGTCTTTATTTCTTTGTTGATCTTTTGCTTAGATGATCTGTCCATTTCAGTGAGGGGGGTGTTAAAGTCCCCCACTATTATTGTATTGTTGTCAATGTGTTTCTTCGCTTTTGTTATTAATTGTCTTATATAGTTGGCTGCTCCTATGTTAGGGGCATCGATATTTACAATTGTTAGATCTTCTTGTTGGATAGACCCTTTAAGTAGGATATAGTGTCCTTCTTCATCCCTTATTACAGTCTTTGTTTTAAAATCTAATTTGTCTGATATAAGGATTGCAACCCCAGCTTTCTTTTGGTGTTTATTAGCATGGTAAATGGTTTTCCACCCCCTCACTTTCAATGTGGGGGTGTCTTTGGGTCTAAAATGAGTCTCTTGCAGACAGCATATTGATGGGTCTTGTTTTTTAATCCATTCTGATAGCCTGTGTCTTTTGATTGGGGAATTTAGCCCATTTACATTCAGGGTAACTATTGAAAGGTATGAATTTAGTGCCATTGTATTGCCTGTAAGGTGACTGTTCCTGTATATTGTCTGTGTTCCTTTCTGATCTATGCTGTTTTTAGGCTCTCTCTTTGCTTAGAGGACCCCTTTCAAGATTTCTTGGAGGGCTGGTTTCGTGTTTGCAAATTCCTTTAGTTTTTGTTTGTCCTGGAAGCTTCTTATCTCTCCTTCAATTTTCAATGACAGCCTAGCTGGATATAGTATTCTTGGATGCATATTTTTCTCGTTTAGTGCTCTGAAGATATCATGCCAGTCCTTTCTGGCCTGCCAGGTCTCTGTGGATAGGTCTGTTGCCAATCTAATATTTCTACCATTGTAGGTTACATATCTCTTCTCCCGAGCTGCTTTCAGGATTTTCTCTTTGTCTCTGAGACTCGTAAGTTTTACTATTAGATGTCAGAGTGTTGACCTGTTTTTATTGATTTTGAGAGGGGTTCTCTGTGCCTCCTGGATTTTGATGTCTGTTTTCTTCCTCACATTATGCAAGTTCTCTGCTATTATTTGCTCCACTATACCTTCTGCCCCTCTCTCTCTTTCTTCTTCTTCTGGGATCCCAATTATTCTAATGATGTTTCGTCTTAACATATCGCTTATCTCTCGAATTCTGCCCTCGTGATCCTGTAGTTGTTTCTCTCTCTTTTTCTCAGCCTCTTTATTTTCCATCATTTGGTCTTCAATATCGCTGATTCTCTCTTCTGCCTCATTTATCCTAGCAGTTAGTGCCCCTATTTTTGAGTGCACGTCGTTAATAACCTTTTAGATTTCGACTTGGTTAGATTTTAGTTCTTTTATTTCTCCAGAAAGGGTTTCTCTAATAACTTCCACGCTTTTTTCAAGCCCAGCTAGTATCTTTAAAGTCATGATTCTGTACTCTAGGTCCGACATTGTACTAATGTCCATATTGAGTAGGTCCCTGGCTACCTCTTGTTCTTTTTGCTGAGGTGATTTTTTCGTTTTGTCATTTTGTCCAGAGGAGAATAGATGAATGAAAGAACAAAATGCTAACAGGTTAACAATGTCCCCAGCAAATATACTGTATACAAATCAGAAAAGACCTGAAACCAGGGGAAAGAAAGGGAAAGAAAGAAAAAAGAAAGAGAAAAAAAAGATAAAAACAAAAAGAGAACAATACAAAAAAAGCAGAATATGATCAAATACGATCAGGCTAGTGCATAGATCAGTGCCACACACTAGATTTTGGGCGTATTTTGGTCTGTTAGAAAAAGTGCCTCCTAAAATTTTAAAGGAAGAAAGACATATATGTACAAAATAAGGGTTGATACAATGAAGGGATGGAAGATGACTGTAAAGATGAAAATTATAAAAGATTTTATAAAAGGAATCGGTAAGATAAGAAGTTGTTTGGAAAAAGAAAGAAGATTTAAAAAAAGGAAACAAAAGAAAAAAGTGAGAGAATGTGATCAGGCAAGAGACTAGAACAAAGCCATACACTAGTGATTTAGGGTATATTTTGATCTTAGAAGAAACTCTATCTCAAAATTTTAAAGAGAGAACAACTTATATATATATACATATATATACCAAAAATAAGGGTAACTACTATGAAGGGATAAAATAATGACTCTAAAAATGAAAAATAAAAAATGTTTTTTTTTTAAAAGGGATTGATAAGATGTTGGTTGAAAAAGGGAAAAAGAAAAATTAAAAAAAAGTTAAAAAAATGAACTTTGATGAACTAATGAATCATGGTTAAAAAAAAAAAAAAAGCCATGAATTCTATGTGCAGTATTCCGCTAGCGCTGGAGTTCTCCCATTCTCCTTGATCGGTAAACTTGGTCTTGGCTTGCCTGCTGTTCGTGCTGATCTTCTGGGGGAGGGGCCTTTTGCCGTGGTTTCCAAATGTCTTTGCGGGAGGCTGAATTGCCCCGCCCTTGTTCGTCTGGGCTAAGCAAGCTGCTGGGGTTTGCTCTCAGGAGCTTTTGTTCCCTGCAAGCTCTTGGTACAGCTTTGGAGGACCAGGGCGAAAATGATGGCCTCCCAATCTCCACCCGGAGGAGCTGAGAACTCAGGGGCCCACTCCTCAGTGCACCCCCAGAGAAAAGCAGTCACTGCTGTCTGCCTGGTCTCCGGCCGCACTCCGTGCTCACCCGGCCTGTGACCGAGCATTTCTATCTCTGGCACCCGACCCCATGTGGAGTCTCCAAACCCAGCAGATCCCTGCGGTGCGCTCCCGCGCAGCTCCCCCCGGGGGAAGGAAGGGGAGTCTCCCCGGCTCTGCCACTTGTTGGGTCCCTGCTGGAGGAACAGTGGCCCGACTGGGCCGCGGATCACAGTTTATGGCCACCCCGAGCTGAGAGCCCGCGCCTCGGCTCCGTCTCTGCAGCCGGCTTCCCCGCTCCTATACCTGGGAGCTTTGCTGCACTCAGCCACCCCCAGTCTTTCTGTGACCCCAAGGGTCCTGAGACCACACTGTCCTGGGAGGATTCCACCCCCCCCCCACCCCGCTTAGCCACTGGAGCGACGTCCCTCCGCAGAGCCGGCTTCTAAAAGTTCCAATTTTGTGCTCTGCAGCTCTATCACTTGCCAGAAGCGGCCGTCGGAGGCCCCCTCCCCAGCCATCTATGCTCCCGAATATCGCCTCGGATTCACTTCTCCACACGTCCTACCTTCCAGTAAGTGGTCGCTTCTCTGTTCAGAGAGTTGTTGCTACTCTCCTCTTCGATCTCCTGTTGAGTTCGCAGGTGTTCAGAATGGTTTGATCCCTATTCAGCTGAATTCCTGAGACCAGATGAAATCCAGGTGTCCTCCTCCTCTGCCATCTTCTCCACCCCCTCCAGATTGCCTTTTATAAAGATCCCTGGGAAGTATCAATTAGAGGGGGAGCTCCGCTAAGAAGCTGTTCTCATCATCCAGAAAAGAGGTGATAGAGGGCTGAGCTCTATTTTATCAATTTTTCTATATGTTCTATCACTTATTCTAAACTTCTAGACTAATTTGGTAGAGAACAAACATGTAATTCATCTTGCTAGTGGTAGTTTTTGTAACAAAAACATGAGGCATGCGTGATTAAGTTAAGAACTAAACTCCTTGCTTGTCCCAAACCTTGGCTAAGAAAATAAATATACCTTATATTTAATTACTCTAAATCAAGTGATTTTATAATGAATGGGTCTCTAATCTGATTAAATTACTTTAAAACATACAATTCTAAAGAAACTTGGTTTTCATTCAGTGTTATGACTACATTTACAGGGATCATTTATAATTTACATTTTATATTTAAATGTTTAAAGGTTAAATTCTCATCTTTTTTTCTTTAAAATTTGTTAATTAGTGTTATAATGCATTTTCAAAACAGTGGAAGCACATATTAAGCTATTCTTAATTTTTATATCTGAAAATATTTTATTTTAGGCAACAGTTTTATTGGAATTATTGAATAACCTATGGTACCTCTTAAAACTGTGTTTTGTTTATTTTTAGGTGAGGCAATGAGATTTGTAGTAAAGAATATCATCAAACTACTTCTTGTTCCCTTGAGGAAAACCATTTTTTCCCTATTTTATATTTGATATTTTTTCAAATAAAATGATTATTTTTAAATGCGACTGAGTCAAGTCTTTGTACAATTGAGAAATTATTTCACTGTTTGTTTAATTATTGCTTCTTTTGCTCTTTTGTAATTTCAACTTCCAAACTCTTGCATTTCTGATTTGCATTTAACCCTCTGAATCCAACTTTGCATGTCTATGTCACTTTTTCACATACCCTTCTTTTTCTTCTATGTTTTTAAAAAACAAATATATTACTCAAGATAAACCCTGCATAGTATCAGATTTTTTTGTAATACTAATTATATTTACATACTGAAGAAAACATTTATTTATTTTATTTTTTGCTACCCAATATTAGAAAAAAATCTTTCTCTGCATCCCTGAAGCTCAAAAAGGGTAGCCTAAGACTGAAAATTATTATTTTCTGTCCTGTTGGAATGAAGCAGGGGCATATAGACAATGGGCAGAATTGAGGCTGATTGAGTGGAAGATACATGGCACCCGGAGGGAAGGGGACCAGGACGATGGTCTTACCATCTGCTCAGAAGCTTATTGGTGTCTGTCTCAGGTCCCCTCCCTCCCTTCCTGCCATTGTTGATCCTGTTTTCTGTCATTTTCTTAGAGACAGTGGATTTTCTTTAAATATATTCTTCCAATGAATATTTTCCTGATTAAATTAGTTGGATCTGCTGTTCGCAACAAACATGATGATTAATATATGTTGGGTGCTCTCTGACATTATTTTTCATTTAAAATGTTTCCATTTCTATCTCTACATTAAAATCTTTCTATTCTCTGCAGTTTACTATTTCTTGCATGAAGACACAGAACTTTTGTGTATTTCCTAATATATTTCATTTCTATTTTTTATGTATTTGTCAAACTTTCTGTCATATATTATATATTCAGAAAATATTTTTGTTAATAAAGGAAGCAGTCAAGGAAAAACTGAGAATGGAAAGTTCAACAAGAAATAAAATGCAAAATTACTTTAAAAATCAGTTATTTCCACAGTAAAGTTTTTATTGAAAATAGCAATAGACACAGAAAACAACTAGATTTTGCTGAAAAAAAATAAATAAAATTACCATCCCCTCAGGTAATCTCTCTTATGATTTTACTAAAGAAATGGTTTAACTTTTCTATAGCCAATTTGTCTTCTTTCAGATGATAAGAACTATCTTACTTCCTATGCCTCCTATAAACAGTGTTTAGCCATCTATCCAAAATAAAAATTACAATATTTTCTTTTTAATTAATTTTACTTAAATCCACAAGTTCCTGTTCTTTTTTTTTTTTGGGTGGGGTCAGTTTTTCCCCATAGTCCATTGAAAAATGGTGGATATTGAAAGAAATGAATGACTGACACTTCTATAGATCTATGTTCATCATCTTCACCTACTTCTTGAGCTATCCATTCATGAATAATACCTCAGACAGGGAGTCCTTTCCTACACAGGGATTTCTTTTTAAAATACTTCTCCATCGTGACTGCAGAGTATCCATATCTTAACCATTCAATATGTTTAATGTGCACATTTTTAGCAAGCAGAAATGTACGAAAGTAAAACCACCAAAAACATCTACCAGAAAATGCACAAGTAGTCGCCAAATTCCTAGTAAACAGTATTGAGACTGGGATGAAGAAGGATGAAGGATGAAGAAGGATGAAGAAGGAAATGGAGACAGACAGAAAGACATTAATTGTCTCCAGACAGAAGTCAGGAGCAGAAAGAGACTAGTAGTTTGAAAAGCATTGTGATTTGAAAGCAACTGCACAGAAACACAGAAGATTGGTATTAAATAACCTACTAACACTGTTCAGTAGTAAAACGAAGGCAAGCAAATATGAATTATAGACATGTGTGCAAGTCAGAAAGCTTTGACATCATTTTAAATTTTTAATGTAAAAAGATGTTTTAATTTTGGAGTTAATTATAATTATACAAAGATAAATATGATTTTGATTATTTTTAATGCTAGAAGATGATTATATAACAATACTATTTAAATGTAGTAAATATATTTTAGGTGACTGTGGCAGTAATCCAAATAGAAAATGAAGTTAATCATATTAGATATTAGATATACTATATAATGACAATCCATCATCATAGTTAAAATTTCCCTGAAATTGCCAAAGAAATCCTCGGTATAATATCCACTCTGTGAGTTCACAGATGACCTGAGTTTTTCCAACATTTCTCCTGTGCACTTAATATCATAATTAAAATATGTTCTGGCATTGTTATGGACTGAATGTTTGTGTCCCTCTACTCCCCACAAATTCATATGTTGAAGCCCTAATCACCAGTGTGGCTTTATTTATGGTGGGATTTCTATGGAAGTAATAAAGATTTAATTAGACCATAAGAAGGGGCCTGATCTGATAGGATTAGTGTCCTTATAAGAAGAGATACCAGAGAGCTTAGTCTCTCTAAGGAAAGGCCATGTGAGGACACAGTGAGAAGGCAGTCATCTGCACACCAGGAAGAGAGCTCTCAAAAGAAATGGACCATCCTGGCACCCTAATCTCAGATTTTCACCTTCAAGAATTGTGAGAAAATACATTTCTGTTGGTTAAGCCACTCAGACTGTGATATTTTGTTATGGCAACCCAAGATGACTAAGGCCGGCATTTATGTTATTCTCTGTCTTAAGTATATCATCTAGGCTAGTTGGTGATAAGAGCATGGGCTTCTTTAACAATCATGAAGAAACAGTACAAAATTATGCAAACATTATTGAAGTTCTTAAATTGAAATGTGGCAGAGAAAAAAAAACACATAAATCATCTTTCGTATGCTGCCTGCAAGCTTCCACTGTAAATCACAATAAATCCATAGGAGCTGATAATATACACTCTTTAAATACCCAAATGATTGCTATTCCAGTAAATAATTCACATATTAAAATAGTTTTCTACACTATTTGCATATGTACATAAAACACTTATGAGAAAGGTTTGAAGGTAACATTTGCTTGTGCTTAAGATAATTTGAGTGTGGCTATGCATATTTCATTAAATTTCTTTGCCAATACATCTACAATATGATGCAAAAATTCTAGGAACTTAATGGTTACATATCTACATTGTTGAATATATAATCATGTTGAAATTCCAGAAATAGGAAATATACTTCAGGAAACTCCCTGTGTGTCATGAATTTAATGAATTTCAATCCAGATTTGCTTTGAAATAATCACATAATATCCAGATGTCTGTGGTTCAGCTTCTAATGCCTATGTTAATCATCTTCACCTACTTCTTGAACTATCCATTCATGAATAATACCTCAGACAGGGAGTCCTTTCCTACACAGGGATTTCTTTTTAAAATACTTTTACATCATGACTGCAGAGTATCCATATCTTAACCACCCAATATGTTTAATGTGCACATTAATTTTGTGACTGATGATACTCACTCTCTTAGCTTTCAGGTAATAGAACCGTGAATGCCAAGAGATTCCTGTAACTATTTCGATAGTGTCATGTGAATCTGGTTATTGAATTATATTTGCACTCTTTTGAACATCCGGAGTTAATCATAGCAATCCAAGTTTGAGCTGTTTATTTTCCCAAATATAATGAAGTCAAGGTGAGGTGAAAGCGTTGTCTTGTATTACTTAGCATTTGTTCTTCTGTTCCACCCCTCAGTTTAAAAATATGTGTTCCTGACTTTACAAAAATTGAAATTCAGAGTCTGATAACATAGAATATGTCTGCAGACTCTATCAAATAGGAGCAGTAATAGTATCATTGTCCTGTTTTATGAGGTAATAATTTGATTCCAACTAAATGAACATCAAGGCAAGATAATAAAGTTAAGAATAAATGCTCAGAAAAATAATTATATCTGTTATTTTGCTGTTCTTACTCAGGGATTTTTCTCCTCTGGAAGGAGCTTCGAAAGAAACACGAGAACAAAGAAGGTACATGCATTATTTGTAAATATAATTAGGAAATATCTCCAGCGACAAAAACGTTCATTTCCCGATTTCCAAAAGAATTTCACCATCTCCCAGGTCTTTACAGTGGTCTCAATTGCCCTTTTTGTGCTTTGAGCCTCACCTTTTGCCATAACTCTAAAGAAATGCCTGCCTCTCAGGGGATAGGGAGGAGAATGAATTCACGTTCTATTCTCAGCTTAATACACTAAACCATTCTAATCATAGCTTCTCTGCTTGTTGCTTATTCTTAAGTTTTAGAAAACAATGTAACCATCGGTTCCATCGGCTAATATTATGACAGGTACAGTGACTAGAATACAGTATTATATTCGTGGAACTCATGGATAAAACTTGGCTGGTGGATGCAAATCTCACGTCTATCTCTTGAGAATGAGGGGATGGATATAGAGTTAATGAAAAATAGGTATTATTTACTATATTAAACTGGTAAATGCTATCGAGAAAAATAAATCAGACGGCAGAATAAAGATTTCTGGGAATGAATTTCAATTTCGTATTTGTTGTCCAGGGAAGGCTTTGCATTTGATTTGTGAGCAGTTTGCAATCTTTCTCCTCTCTGGCTTTCAACTCCTGTTTATAATCTTTCCTTTATGTATTGACTTCTATTCTTTTGAGATCAAATATCATGGAAACCATAGGATCTCTCCCTTTAATATTCTGTCAACTCTTGTGCCCCTTACTTGTTTTTTACTCCTTCTTGGAAAACCCTTAACCTTGATTAAATCCAACTCTTTTGCTAGCACCCATTCAGCTGAAAGTGGCTAGAGAAAACATACACACACACAGACACACACAGACACACACACACACACCACACACACACACACACACTCCCACAGAAGTGTTGACTGATCTAATGTGAATACATGACCATGGCCACAAAAGGGCTCTTAATTCTGCTTAGTGAGGACACCAGATTTCTAATTCATTTAATTTGAAGATATGTCAAATGTATCCAACTGCATGCAAAACAAAACACTAATAATAAAAACAAAATGGGAAATATTTCTATATCAGTGCTTCTATATTCCATTATATCTCAATTTTGTAAGCCTCCTTTAAAATACACAATGGAGGGACGCGTGGGTGACTCAGTCGGTTAAGTGTCTGCCTTTGGCTCAGGGTCCTGAGATCAAGTTCTTAGGGTCCTGGGATCAAGTTCCCCATCAAGCTCCTTTCTCAGCAGGGAGCCTGCTTCTCCTTCTGCCTGCCACTCCCCCTGCTTGTGATCATTTTCTCTCTCTCTCTGAAAATAAATAAATAAAATCATTAAAAATATATACAATGGAATATTTTTCAGACTTAAAAAAAACAAAAAAGCAAAGGAAATCCTGTTATATATGTGACAACTTGAATGAACCTGGAGGGCATTAAGCTAAGTAAAAAAAGTTAGTCACAGGACAAATAATAGTACATGATTCCACTTTTTCGAGGAATTTAAGAGAGTCAAACTCATAGAAGCAGAGACAAGAATGGTGGTTGCCAAGGTCCAACGTGAGGGGGAAATGGGGAATTGCCCTTCAAAGGGTATAATGTTTCAGTTGTGTAACATGAATAAATTTTGGGGATCTTCTGTACCACCTTATGCCTATAGTTAACAATACTCTATTGTGCCCTGAAAAGTTGTTAGAAGGCAGATTTCATGTTATGTGTTCTTACCACAATTAAAAAAAAAAAACTTACTTGACTTTCACACAATGTATCCACTCACTGTGTATTTTCTAGATTGTTGACTTCTCATTAGAATGATAAATTTGGTTTCTGTTCATAGTAATTCCTATCATGTTAATGAAGATAAGTATACCCATTTTTTCATCAATAGTTTGATTTTTTAACTGTTTTCTATAGTGTACTCAAGAAACTGATATTTAAGCAATACATATGTATTAGGTAATTGGATATTTGGTAATATCTCATAATTTTATTACTTTTACACTATATCTCTGAAATTTAAATTTAAATTTTTGTTTCATTCCTGACATTGTTATATAAACATCTCATTAGTGAGGAGTTTTTTTTTTAATTTTGAAATTTAAAATTAAGGAATAATTACATCCACTCATGTAATCTGCTTACATTTTCGAGGGAAGTTTCTTATATAATCAATATATTTTTATCTTTCTGATGTTATCTTGCAAGTGAAATAAGAATCCAGAAGGCAGGGTTGTTCTTCCCATTTATAACTATGACATTATTCAATAGATAGCATAAGAACAATCTTTAATCTCCTTGTTAGAAAAGAGACAGTAAATCAGAACAGAATGCTAAACATGTAATTTTGATAGATTAAGTAGGATTAATACCTAGTCAAGGAAACACTGTGTGTTTGCACATTTAGCAGATCATTTGAGCTATAAGAAAGTTTCATTTAATATATCATTTACTTAACTTGTCAACTCTAAAACTTCTTGAACTAAACTCCCAGTAATAATGAAGAATGGAGAAGAAACTCCAGATGGATCATGCAGTAAGTTATTAACATATGGCCACGGATAATCAGCTGTAGGCCTGTGCCTCTTTGTTATGTAGTACATGAGAGGTAAAGAGCTCCTTGCTAATGATTCATTCAGTCTCTATTCAGTATGACTCTTTGTGGATGACACGTGTGTAAGTACTCAAAGAGGTTGATCAAAGCTTACAGACATAATTAGATAAAAAGTGCCATAATTGGACTGCCAGTTGACATTGGGAAAGGAGCAACCTGGTTTGGCTCTAGGATGACAAAGATTTGGGAATCTTAGTCTTAATGGCAAGGCAAGATAGCAGGATGATGATAAGTATTTTTAAGGAAAATGAGGCAAACTGTGAATATTTACTTCTGTGTACACTGCTTATGAAACTCAGGGTGGGATTGAGCTGCCATTAGAGCCAGAAATGTGTGGTATGTATTTCCCCTCCTAACAGTCAGTGTGAAGTATCTGGATTGCTTCAGCTCTCCTTAAACAGGTTTTCTCCTTTTGCTTTTTGGTTAAAATAGAGAGGAAGTAGAATTAAGACTCCATGAGCCTGAGTCTGTTGTCTTGGGCCAGTTCCTTGTTTTTTGTGCTTCAGTTTCACACTTTGTAAAACAGAGCTAATAAAAATACCCAATTTATAGTAATTTGTGAGGATATTAAATAAACTTCTATTAAAATATAACATAACCATTCTAAGCATTTTAAAATGCTATTTTGTCTCTTCAAAATAACAACAATTTTTCAATAAAAAACTACCCATCATTTTTACTGACATGACAATATTTTACATAGGCTATAAATCCAAGCTATCTCAGAAAGCCTGGCAGGCTCTTGGGTAACAGGTATTCTCTAGGGATGTTGCTTTCTGGTACAAGCAACCTTGTGGAGGATCCTTGATCTTGGCGCCATCAGAATATGGTCTGACACTGTGTCTCATTAGCCCAGAAATTAGAAAGCGTGTGAGCTAGATTTGGCACTCAGGGTTTTATCAATATATACTGACTATAGCCAAAGACACTTCCACCCCAAGAACATTTATTTCAAGAATATTTTAGACAAATGACCCCTGGAGTTAACAGATGGGTTTATGTTCCAGGAGCCAGGGAGAATGACACATTGTCCAGGAAATGTGGTCACTGGTGGGGTCTCCTCCCTTGTTCAATTTCAGGCAGCAGTCCTGTCTTTTTATTTTAATTTTATTCAAACAAACTTCCAGTGTTACTACTCTGCCAAGACAGGTGTGCTGAAAATTGGAGCTTCTAATTATTTTGAAATTTTTGATATTGATACATGCAAATGAATTTAATGAATGCATTGAATGGATTCAAATTCATATAGAAGTTCAAGTAAATTAAAATACTACGGTTGTTCATGGAAAGAAAGTGAAGGTATTAAATCTTTTAATTTCATCTGTTGTAAATTTTGAAAAGATGATTAAAGAACAGACATTTTTAATTTATTTATGTAAAAATGATATAGTTGTGTCTATATCTAAAATTTGAAAAAGCCATTATTAAAATTCACTGTCAAAAATTACATGTAGCCATTTACAGCATAAAAACTGATATAAAAATGTATGTCAGTGGAAGCAAGCTGTTTTAAAACTATTAATAATTCAAACCCTATCAAGATCCAATATTTAGTATATCTGTTAATACTGTATTTTATTTTGGTTTCCATAATAGGTAATGCAAAAAAGTAAATTTTACCAAACTGCTTATAGATGCTTCCACGTCCCCCCAAATTATTTCCAAAATATGCTGTAATCTATTACAATTTTCTATACATTCCAGAGCTAAAAATAAAGTGGAAAAGTAGTCTCCTAGAACTTAGACACTAATCCCTGACCAAAAGAATCAGATATGTAAAAATAGTTTCCTTAGCCAATGCTGAGATACTGAAAACAAACTCAAACTTTTTCTTATTCAAGACGAAATTATTCTCAGGAGGAACTTAGGTTCACCAATAGAAAATTTTTGCTTCAAACTGGAACTTCTTTTGAATCTAATTAAAAATTAAGTTTTCCTGTCTTTCATTTGGGGTGACAGAGGCATTAATTTTTTAACATTAATCCAATCAGGTTGATGACTTTTCATATACTTATAACATTAGATAGAACCTCTTTAAGTTTTCCTTGTCCTCAGAGACAGATAGAAAGGGTGAGGAATTATTACATACATTTGGATTACTGTAAGCCTCTGTTCAAGATGTTTTAATCTTACATCAAATACATGCACTTATTCACAGCAACTGGGTGGAGTAGGCAGACTTGCATGGAATTAAAATAGAAGTTCAATTAACTTAGAATAAAACAAAAAATGTCTGAAGAAATAAATAGAAGAAGTTGGAATAAAACAAAATCAGAGTGCAGAGAAAAGATTTCCTTTATGAGAGGAAATAATATCCTTATTGATATATATATATATAATTGATGATATTTCCAGGAGGTAAATATTTATGTATGTAAATTCAGCAGTAGGTATAAAGTAAAAATATATATTCTTCTAAAAATTTTTTATTGTTATGTTAATCACCATACATTACATCACTAGTTTTTGATGCAGTGTTCCATGATTCATTGTTTGCATATAACACCCAGTGCTCCATGCAGAATGTGCCCTCTTTAATACCCATCACCCGGCTAACCCATCCCCCTACCCTCCTCCCCTCTAGAACCCTCAGTTTGCTTTTCAGAGTCCATCATCTCTCATGGTTCGTCTCCCCCTCTGATTCCCCCCCTTTCATTCTTCCCCTCCTGCTATCTTCTTCTTCTTCTTCTTTTTTTTTTAACATATAATGTATTATTTGTTTCAGAGGTACAGATCTGTGATTCAACAGTCTTGCACAATTCACAGCACTCACCATAGCACATACCTTCCCCAATGTCTATCACCCAGCCAACCCATCCCTCCCACCCCCACCAGATGAATGGATAAAGAAGAGGGTGGTATATATACACAATGGAATATTATGCAGCCATCAAAAGGAATGAGATCTTGCCATTTGCAAAGACATGGATGGAACTGGAGGGTGTTATGCTGAGCGAAATAAGTCAATCAGAGAAAGACGTATCATATGACCTCACTGATATGAGGAATTCTTAATCTCAGAAAAATATATATTCTTTATTCTCTTCTGGGCTCATGTTTCCCAGTGCCTGGGTTCGTACCAAATGCTAGGGCTTCTACTCCTGTGTTCTAGAAACTGCTTTGTCCTCTCAGCCCCGGAGACTGAACAGTGGTAACAACTGCCAGTGTTTCTTGTTTTAGGTATTTTTCCTTCCTTGTGGTTCCCCTTAACCCTGTCAGTACCAGTGTGATGGTGAATTTTATGTGTCAGTCTGCCTGGGATAATGGATAGTGAAGTATTATTGCTGGGTATGTCTGTGAGGGTGTTTTGGAAAGAAATAGCATTTGAAACAGTACACCAAGTGAAGATCTATCCTCATTAATACAGAAAGGCATCATCCAATCCATAAAAGACCTAAATAGAACAAAAAGGCAGAAGGAGGGCAAATTCTCTCTCTCCCTCTCTCTCTCCCCTTCTGCCTGAACTGAGACATCCCTCCTCTCCTGCCCTCAGATATTGGTACTCCTGGTTCTTGAACTGAGATCAAAGCTAACACCAGTGACACCCCCACCCCCCTTCTTAGGCCTTCCAAATCAAACTGAATTACACAGCATTCTTTGGTTTGGTTCTCCAGCTTGCAGACCATAGACCATGGGACTTCTTGGTCTCCATAACCGTGTAAGCCAATTCCTTTTTTTTTTTTAAAGATTTTTTTTATTTATTTATTTAATTGACAGAGAGAGAGACAACGTGAGAGGGAACACAAGCAGGGGGAGTGGGAGAGGGAGAAGCAGGCTTCCCGCCGAGCAGGGAGCCCGATGCGGGGCTCGATCCCAGGACCCTGGGACCATGACCTGAGCCAGAGGCAGTTGCTTAACCAACTGAGCCACCCAGGTGCCCCTAATTCCTAAAATAAATCTCTAAAACACTCCCTCTGTTAAACTCTCTCAATCATACTGTGGCAGCATGTTCCCTAGTGGATGCCAGCTAGTTATACAAACACCATATAGTTTGTAATATTTTATTATCTTTTATAATCAAGATGTAGAAAATTATATAACAAATAATTTCATGTGTATATGATTGGTTATATCCTAATTTAAAAAAATTAAGACTAAATAAAAGCAGTGGTTGTCTGTAAAACAATATTAGACAATAGAGTGGAAGCGGAAGTATGTGAAGGACTTTCAATTTATGCATTGTAACTGATTAGATGTTTAAAATATATAAAGGGGTTACATATTCAAAACAAACTAAATAAAATTAAACATATTTATTAATGACATTATGGTGTTTAAAATCTAAAGACGAACTTTGTTGTTTTGTTGTTGTTTTGTCCCAAAGAATGAAACTAAGATTAGTATACTAAGTTTATCTGTAATTATCATAGATTATGTTTCCTTCTTTTCATACTCTAATATTTTGGGATATTGAGGCCTCTCTCCTCACTTGATCACCAGAGATTTTAATATGATTCCAGGACAAAAAGGAGGCCAAAGATGGGAGAACTTCAGTGCAACAATGTATGAAAGATATTTTCCTATTTTTGACTGCCCCTCAATTCTGTCAGAATGGATGCATAATTTGTCAGGGCTCAGGGAAACCTCTGGGAAAACATGCATAGAAAACTAAACTGATTCTCTAGACTTTGTGGGAGGCAGTGATCTCTATAGTGCTGTTCAAGGCAGGAGCCCTGGGAGGAACCTGAAGCCTCCTCCAGTGACATGTATGTGCTGACAGCAAAGCCAGTGGTGTTCACTGGTGAATATTCTGCGACCCGCTGATCCCGCCACCTATGCTTATGAGACCCAAGTCCCATATATGTGGTCAATCTAGGAAACATATCCAGTTTTAGTCATCTTGACATCATATGGTACATATTTGATTTATAAAAGTAAATTTCTGGGTATTGTTTATTTTGTAGCAGATAAAGAAAAGTGTTAATTTGTAACAATTCTGTTTACCTCTATTCATTAGTAATCTTTAAAAACTTTCGGATAAGGAATAAATTTTTTTTCATTTTGTTTAGAACTCTTAACAGTGCAAATACAAGATCTTTTGTTATTTCATCTTAATAATCACTGAATTTTGTAAAAACAAATTTGTAGTCTCCCATATTTTTTTTAATTTTTGAATCCAAGAAAAGTATATACTTACAGAGAATACATTAAGTTTTAAGAAACTACTTCCTCTTCTTAATAATTTTCTAAATTTATTGCTAGCATGTAAATCTGTTCTACTGTAAAAAAATAAAATAAAATAAAATAAATCTGTCCTACTGTTTGTACTCTTGATTCCACAATTCCCAGTAAGAATATGTATTTCCCCCCCAGGTAGTATCTTCAGGAAAGTGTGCAGAGCATAGTGAGGATCTACAGAGCCAACAACTAGGGCCATCAATCAGTATGTGAAGATCTAAGTGGCAAATTTTCATGGCCACTACAAATTGATCTTACTGTATTTCATCAGTCAGTATCACCTTCCCTAATGATAGAGCCTTATTATAGGTTTTAATGCATTGCATAAGACAGTGCCTTGCAATGTTTTACTTCACCCAAGGTTATAAAATCCTGTCACTGAGAAAGCTTATTAAAGTAGCAGTCATGCCAACTACAAAATCTATGCTTATTTATCTGTCATAAAGTATATTCACAGACCACAAATCCTTGCACAGTTGTTTCTAAACCATTTTAAAAGTGGAACAAAGAAATAAGCATGGAAAATTCCAAGGCTAGCTCTTTGTTTATCTCCCTTTCTTTTCTCTGCACATCTCAAATATATCAGATTGGGAAATACAGTTCAATCAAACTATTAAAATGTTAGTGTGTTTATCACTATGACTCTAATCTTGCAACTTAAGCAGTTATCAGGAAAACTTCATATTTAGTACATCAAATCTCAGGTTAGAAGTGGTTTGGGTTATTCTTGTCTTAGACTATTTTTCTTATGAAAGTAGTATCAAAAATCCTATATTGTTAACTAGTATGTTACACTGCAATTATTTTCCTCATCAATGGCACAGTTAAGAGATATAAATAATAATTTAAATAAAATTAATCAAAATATTTGTATTAAAAATATCATTGTAGGTGATGTGAGAAGGATGAAAATGGGAGCATTGGCAAAATCTCCCACCTATGACTGATATTGCTGCTTGCTTGTTCTGCATTTAGTAAGACTAAAATGACATAGTATAACATTCCAGCAGGTAAATGAGCTAGGCTACCTACATTTAGATGTCAACTCTACAAATTTCCAATTTAGTGACCATGAGTGAGATGCCTCTCTCATTTTCAAAATATTTTCTCCAAAAAAAAGAAATATTTTCTCATTTTCAAAAAGGGTGGAGTAATATGAGCCAGCTCAGAGGTTGGGAAGACCAAGTAGCATGTACAGCATGCTATCAGAAGCCTTATCACTAATTTGTTATTAGTTTAAAAAATTGTTAGTTTAAATTTGATATAAAATAATACACTTAGATCACATAGCTATATGAATGATTAACCTCATGTAACAACAACTCATAATATTATCATTTTGCCTACTGTGGATCATTAGAATGGCAGTCCATCTGTTATTCCAGAATAACTTATTGCAGTGAATGGTATTTTAAAATAAGTAGAGTGTAACTAAACTTATTGTGGTGATCATTTCACAATATATACAAATATTAAATCATTATACTATACACCTAAAACTAATATAATGCTATATGTCAATTATATCTCAATAAAACCTAAAAGATAAATTAGTTGGGCATGAGCAATATATCTAGTATTTTTATTAAACTTATAAGATTTTAATAGTATGTATTGAATGGAGCACTGGGTGTTATATGCAAACAATGAATCATGGAACACTACAACAAAAACTAATGATGTAATCTATGGTGATTAACATAACATAATAAAATAAAAAAATTTCAATAGTACTGTGAATCTGAGAAGAGCTCACCAGTAGAATATCGTTCAAAAGGAGTTCTAGGGGAGTACCCATGGGTACGCTGAAATTAATGATTATTCTATTCTAGGCTTTGCTTATCCTATAGATCTAGGGAGTATCAAAAGTTCTAGGGCAGTACCCATGAGTACGTTGGAATTAACAATTATTCTATTCTAGGCTTTGCTTATCCTATGGGGAACAAACTGCCAACACCGAGAATAATCTATAAGTTTGGCCCACTTAAATATATTTCTTCCTATCAGGCTACGAATATTACTACTACCAATATACAGAAATGGACTAAGGAACATACTACATGGACATAGTATTCCTTATCACTGTCAATGCAGTGGTCTCATGAAGTTTTAGCAAGCAATTAAAACATAGATTGTTTGCTTCAGAAGGGGAGAAAGTCTTGAAAGGGACAATGCAAATGTGTCCTAGGAGGACAGAGGGGGAGAGGGTATTGAAAAGATTTCAAGTATTGGAGTGTAGAAATAATTAGGAATGCTGTAATTATGCAGTGTTGTTATCTTTAAAATTTCTCAAGAAAATTTTATTTTGTTTTGGCTGACTTGATAATCTATGGGTAACAGCTAGAGCGGGCCAGTTGGAAAAGATGTCACTGCAGTAGACATGAATCCATACCATTAAATTTGGCTTGTGCATCATGAGTGAAAGCTGGGGCTGGATCATAATGTCCTCCCGTGTAGCTGAAATGGAGTTATTTGTGACTACAATAACAAGTGGAAGGACAGTTGTGCAATCCTTTACTTGTCAAACACTGTGACATCTTCCAGGGGAGGAGGTGAAGGAGAAACCATGTCAGTGTGTTTTCACCCTTTGTGCTGTGGGGAAGCAGTACTGCCAAATGAAGGTTGTTCTCCCAGGATACGTTAAATAAAGTAATAAATCAAATCTGATGGAGATGTGGCAAATGGGAAGAACACTCACAAGACTTTCACAGAGAAAGAGAACAATTCTCTGAATGACTATTTTCAGGTTTGATGCTGACAAATGGCTGATGCTAAAAAAAAAAAAAATCCAAAAACACAAACAAAAAACAAAAGAAAAGAAAACAAAACAACAACAACAAAAACAAAGCTGCCTAAACTCCTTTTTCCAGAAAAGGAAAATTGGACCACTGCTTATTCACATTGTCTGCCTAAAGACACCATCTGGATAGTGTGGATTTAAGGTGTTAAGCACCACTCCATGACTCACCATTGCCTTGTTAAAGCTACCAACAAGGTATTTCATGGCATTATAATTATATTTTCCTTTTTAGGTATATAGAGAGAAATATTACCTTTGAATCACACAGGGCAAAGGCTGTTGGATAGCTGAACATCTGCCCACTCTGTCATTCTGAATTAAATGACACATTTCCAAGATGACTTTATATGATGAGAAGCAGATTTAGCCACCTGCCCAGTTTGTGACAGCTTCACTTTTTCACCTCTACTAAATCTGAGCGTGGACATAATGCTTTTAAGAAAAGAGATATTGGGACCCGTATCACTTTGAAGAGAGTGAGCATATCGATGATAAAGTGGCCAAATATCATTGGCGATTATCCTCTGCTGTCTTCTATAGGCCACTAAAATGGGAGTCCTATAGAATGCCCAGACTGAGCTGTCTTTATCAGAGAATGTGCCCTGTTAAATTGCTCATGGAGCATCCAACATTAGTGTTCATGGAGAACACCAACACTGGTGTTCTTACTGTGTAAATATGCTGTACTTAATAATGGGGGACGCATTGAGGTTTAATCAACACGGGCCCCAAAATTAGTTCCCAAATTTAGGAGCTATACTTGGCTTACTAAATTAACCCAAAGTGCTGTTCCTGGATAAAAAAGACCAAATTTTTCTGAGTTTGTAAATATTATGCCAAGACTCGAGTGGATGGGACTTGCTTCAGAGCATGAAAGGACACCCCAATCATTAACAATAGCACTGGAGACCTTTATTCTCACTCAGGAAGGATTATTAAAGATTTATATCACTATAGAATCTTAGAAACTGGGCAGAAGTCCTAGAGGCCCAGTTTGGGGTAGAGGGAGGCAGTTCATTTATAAGAACCCTACAGTAAGCCTAAGCTACAAAACAAACAAAAACACAGCTTCTTGGGAAGTGTGGTTTTAATTAAAATATATAAGACATTCTGTCCCATGGGTATTCAGGGACACTAATTTGAAAAACTCATCTGAAGTGATAGATAATGACCTTGATCGGCTGAAAACACAGTGCGATTTAGTTTAGTTTAGTTTAGTTTTGTTTTAGTATGTTTTTATAGTGCAATTAATTTTATAAAATATATTTGTAATCATAATAAATTTAAATGGACTAAAGATTCCATGGAATTTTCTTGTCAAAACTTAGCCAGTACTATGTATAGAAGGCTATTTGTTTTGCTTTCTCTACCAGAAATCAATCACATGTTTTAGGGAAAAACAGAATGGAAACTTCCTAACTGTACATGAGGTTTATTATATAAAACTATGATGCTGTAGCAAAGCAAAAATATTTTAAAAATTGTCAAGTTTGATAAAGTCCAATACAAATGATTTCTGTTTATTCCAGCAGAGATTCTTACACATATAATGTCATCAATATTTATTGAACGTAATTAGATTATGTGGATATTTGAATCCATGGATCCACATGAAGACTTTAATGTAGTCGGCCTGTGTAGAATTTTTCAGTCTTCTTCTGGTTTAGTAAGGGCCTACAGTGAAGCCTACCTGATTTTAAGTAAAACTATTCATCAAGGCATTTAAAGGTTCTTGATGAAGTCAGTCCATTGTAACTCACAGAGCCTATCTCTTACCACCTCTGTGAACCCTACTCTTCTGTCAAATTGAGCATCTATAACTCAGATATTCTCCCTGTTTGCCCTAATGCTGTGCCTGGTAAAGCTGTAGGTTCTGCCTACAAATCTCATCGCCCTCCTTCTCCCTAGCCAACCACCTAAGTAAACGATTTACACGACTCTCCTCACTTGAACTGTGTCAGCACCTTGCCTTATTTTACCTCTTTCATGATATTTGCTCTGTCCTGTCTTACATAATTATTTATCTTTTTATATTGTTTATGCTCATTGAGCAAAGGCACTGTATTTTATTCACAATTGTCTCACTTCAGTGCCTTATACATATCAATTTTTCAATAATCGTGTTTTATTTATGAACTATAATCCCATCTGCTTTAAAAGCAAGATTGTTTATTATTTTTACGATAATAATGATGCTCTAATGGTCTTATTGCTAAAATGATTTATGAAGGAAGCAGTAGTCTCTCTCATCATTACTTTGAAGATCTATATAATGTTCTTATAATAATACTGGCAAAGAAGCAAACCTGAGCAGGTTTAATGCAATTCTTAAAAAAAAAAAAGAGAGAGAGAGAGAGAGAGAGAAACAAAACACTGAACTGCATTTGAACAAACTCAGCAATTCAAATGATAACTACCATTGTCCTTTTTCATTTTATTTTGATTTTCCAATATTGTGTTTAATAAATATCTGTTTCTATATTCTGTTCATGTTACTAACACAGCCTTTGATTCTATGACCAATACTACTAGAGCCCCCTGCTGTCTGCTACAAATATAACAGTAGAAAATGGTTGCTTCAAATGCACTGGAAACAGTGCAGTGAGTAATGATGTGCTTATAGCAACTCCCTTCATGCTTCAAAACTACATCATTGAGGTTACCTGGGCAATATTACTATAGTTTTAATTATAGTTGTGAAAATTAATATGCTGCAGTAACTAAGTAGATTTTTCTCTGGGACCACGAGTTGTGAAATTAGGCTTTGTGTGTGTATATATATATATATATATATACACACACAAAGCCCCCTTCTCAGATTCCTTGCTAGTTTATTCCTATATTCAATATTATTTTCCTAGACAACTCAGGTCTTTCTGTATTTGCTTTATTTAACTACTGGATTAGTTACTTTATTTTGAGTATATTGCTAAACCATTAATTAATGGGTCCCTTCTTCCCTCCCTTCCTCCCTGCCTTGTTTCTTTTTTTTCCTTCCATTCTTTCTTCCTCTCTTTCATAGCACCAAAAATAAATATAAAAAGTATATGAATACAAAGTAATACCCTTCTTCAAGTCCTGTAAAGAAGGGTCAGAGAGGCAAACTTGTAAAATTTCAATTTTCTTTACATCTCAGGAGTGGCACATTATTTCAGATAGCATTCTTATTGCATCAGACAGAGAAAATTTAGCTATCTTGAGCGCAGTTTCTCAGGGACTGGTAGATCAGAACTTTAGGCAGAATACATAACTTCTGAGTGGTTACATATATTATTTGAGAAATAGTATTATTCTCACCTTGACTTCGGGGAAAATAGTGTTCATGCTACATTAAAAGCAAAAACAAAAACCTACAATTAAAATGTTTTATGAATTCAGGGGCTGGCTTTGGGGTTTTTTAAATCTGTATCTTCAGTGTAACACAGGGTTCCTGAAACACAGTAATTTTTCAATGTATCAGTTCTATGAAAATTATTAGTATTTGGACTGAACTCACAACTACTGTCAGTGTTCAGTGATTCCCTAGCATGCTCACACAATGCAGTAACGCACCCAGAAATCATTCTAAACTGAAGTTGATTCAAGAAATTTTATTTCTTCATAAAACAAAATAAAAAAGCATTTTGAAACAGTTATTACTATAAGCTCAATGAGGATATAGTTCTACAAAGTGCAAACGGTCAGTAAACTCTTATAATAAAAAAAGAGACGATAGCTTAATCTCTCAAATAACAAGAAAAAATTTTAAATTAATTATACAGATTAATTTTATAATATTTTCAGTTTTCAAAAAAAGACTATACCAGGGTATCGTATTATACTGGTATGAATGTATGCAGGGTAAGATAAAGTTCTAATAATCTTTTATTAACGTTATCTAAGGGTATATTAATATTGATTTAATAGTAATTATATGCAAAATCAATCAGGTTTCTCTTTAAATATTCCCTCTTGAGCTATACCTCTATTGACATGCTAAACTAAAAAAACAGAAACAGACACAAAATACTCTTTTTACTATCAAAGGGATAAGATAGGACAATCAGGGTGCGCCTGGGTGGCTCAGTGGGTTGAGTGTCTGCCTTTGTCTCAGGTCGTGATCCCAGGGTCCTGGGATTGAGTCCCACATCGGGCTCCTTGCTCAGTGGGGAGTCTGCTTCTCCCTCTGGCTGCTGCCCTGCTTGTGCTCTCTCTCTGACAAATAAATAAATAAAAATAAAAATCTTTAAAAAATAAAAATTAAAAAAAAAATTGTGTTCTCAAAAAAAAAAAAGGAGAGAGAGAGAGAGAGAGAAAGAACAATCATCTATCATCTTTATCCTCCTAGGCTCTGGGTCTCCAAATCATTTAAAAACACTGGACCTCATGGTCCATCATAAGTGATGTTTATATGCCAAACTGCCATGACAGATACTGGAAGAGTATATTGAAAGTTTCAGAAAAAGGAATATTTTAGCATGTATAGGTAATGATAACTAAGGAGGTAAGGCGCTGTTAACACAAAGAGGGCAGAGGGTGTTTGACATGTACTTGTCGATTAGGAGGTCTCTTGATATTCCTCTACCCTATTTTGCAGTCACAGGCAAGAAGGGCATGGTGACCAGGAGCGCAGACCCTGCAGAATTAGGCGTCCGGGTCGTTCTGTGAAGTAAGTCACCTAGATTGGTAAAGTCGGTAACTGAAAATGAGGGGATCCGGAAAGGATAGTGGAAGAGGGAGACAGTAAAACTCATGTATTAGTTGAGGCTCAAGACAAACCTGACTGTAGGGGCTGGAGGAGGTTTTTTTTTTTTTTTTTTTTTTAAATTTTTTATTTTATAAGTGTCCCCAGAAAAAATAGATTACCCAAATTCCTGAAGGAGTGATTCACAGATGGGATGAACTGATTCTATGAAGCTAGAGCATCAAAGAAGTGCTAAAAGTAGACTGTAGCAAAAACTTTGATGGATTATTCAGACCCTCTTTCAAGACAAGGCACTCATTTTCCCAGCTGTGATTTGCCGATGATTACAGCTGAGTTCTCTCCAGCAATTGCCCTCAGCTAAAGGAAGCTGCCTCATGATTTGACTTAATACAAACTATACTATGATATTTGTTGATATTAAAGATTAAAGGTTTTATTATTAAGTATATAAACATCACTATGGCATGAAATGAGCTTGATTAGTAAATACACACACACACACAAACATATATGATATGTTATAAATGCTAACACATAGATGAGTCCTGGAAATATTTTTGATGTGATGGTAATATAATTTGGAATATTTTACTCTTGATGAGAACGTGAAACTGTCATTTTTGCTAAACTTTCCTTTAATTAAAAATGATAATATAGGGATGCCTGGGTGGCTCAGTCAGTCAAGTGTCTGCCTTTGGCTCAGGTCATGATCCCAGTGTCCTCGGATTGAGTCCCTTATCAGGCTCCTTGCTCAGTGGGGAGACTGCTTCTCTCTCTGCCTGCCGCTCCCTCTGGTGCTCTCTCTCTCTCTGAAAAATAAATAAAATATTTAACAAATAATAATATATATTAAAGTAGTCAAAAGTGTTCAATAGGCATAAATGATTTGGTGATAGGAAGAAATAATTAAAATTGAAGGAATTATTCTTACAGATGCTGGATAAACCTGTGAGTTGGAGAAAATAAGTATTTGAGGACATCCTATGTTAAGAAAAGTAATATTAAAAAAACTTATGAGAATTTTTCATGACATATGTGTCAATAATAAGATCTACTCTCCTGCTCTCCTGTACTGTTGGTTTGCTGGTAGGGATGGAAAATGCTGCAGACTCTATGGCTGACAATATGGAGGGGTCTCAGAAAAATTAAAAATAGAGCTGCCATACAATCGAGGGCACCTGGTTGGCTGGGTCAGTTAAGTGTCTGACTCTTGATTTTGGCTCAGGTCATGATCTCAGGGTTGTGAGATGGAGTCCCCCATTGGGCTCTGTGCTGAGTATGGAGCCTGCTTAAGATATCTCTCTCCCTCTCCCTCTGCTCTTCCCCCTCCCCCCAACCACTCGCTTTCGTGTGCGCTTTCTCTCTCTAAAAACAAAAGAAAACAAAACAAAACAAAGCTACCATACAACCCAGGAATTCCACCTTCCTGGGTATTTATCCAAAAAACAAAAACAAAACAAGCAAAAAACAAAAACACTAATTTGAAAATATATATGTACCTCTATGTTCATTGCAGCACTATTTACAACAGTCAAGATCTGGAAGCAACCGAAGTGTCAGTCAACAGATGAATGGATAAAGAAGATGGATCCATGGAATATTACTCAGCCATAAAAAGAAAGGAATTTTGCCATTTGTGGCAAAATGGGCCAAGAGAATAAGCCAGACAGAAAAAGACAAATACTGTGCAATTTCACATTTGAGTGAAAAATTAAACAAAAACTAAAAAAAAAAAACCCACTAAACTAAACAAATGAGCAAATAAAACAAAACAGAAGCAGAATCATAGGTACAGAGAACAATCCGATGGTTGCCAGAGGGGAGGGGTTTGAGGAAATGAATGAGATAGGGAAAAAGGTAAAAACTTCCAGTCATAAAATCACCTGGACACAAGGATACAATGTACCACATAGGGGATTTAGTTAATCACATGTAACAACTTTTTATGGTAACAGATGGTATCAAGATTCAACCTAGTGAGAGCTGCCTAATGTATATAAACATTGAGTCACTATGTTGTACACCTGAAACTGATATAATATTGTATGTCAACTGCACCTCAATATAAAGGTTCATCTTCTTATTTTCTAGCTAATTATTTGAATTGTACTAGTCAATGTTTACTCATAATAGCTTTTTAGAAAAAAAGGAAGTTGCAGATGAAGCGGTCATATGTCCCAACTCCAGAGAAACATAAATAAATATTGTTTTTTGTTTAATGTGGATCATAGTAAACAGGTATCAACCCATTACCTAAATAACAATTTTTATAACTGAGTCAACTATTTTCTTGAACCAAAAAAATTTTAAAAAGTATGCTATTACTGATTTTAAGATGAAACAAAAATAGATGTTTATTATGAAAACAGAAAAACACTAAAAAATGAACTCCAGGCTTCTGATATTTACTCTTCAAGTTCTATCCCCTCTAATAGTTGAACTCCATTGACCATGTTGATGAAAGACTTTGTTCTTCCCCCATCTGGTTTCTTTTTTTGTTTTGATTCTCAATTCTCTTCCCCCCCACCCCTACTGGTACAAGTGTGATCACTTCCTTATATCAGGAAATGTATGCACAGTCTAAAAATCTGTTATTACTTAGTTTCAAGCAATGTCTATTTCTGATGTGTTACTTATAGATCCATACAATGCTGAGAGTTAAGGAGAGCACAAGTTTTATAATGGCATCGGTAGACAGTACACTGCATTTATCAGTACATTTCTCAGAAAGAGCTTCGGTTTCTTGTCTTTGAGTCCAGTTGGAGGTGTTTTGTTTGTTTACTATTGTTATTATTGTTTTGGCTGAAAGGCAGCTATTTCTATGACAACGTTCTTCTTTATCAAAAAGAAATTAATGCATTGCTACATACTAACCAAAATTATCCAATATTGATCACTCCTTTTATTGATCCAAAGGTGTGAAATGTACTTACACTAATTTTCTATGAGCTGACTGACCTGAAGGGATAGCTACTTAGTAAAGATTTTAAAATATAGATTTCATATTCTAAAAAAATGGCTATAGAGGATCTACAGATTATAAATTAGTACCTTTCAAGAGAGTGCAGATGATAGTCAAGATTTACATATTTTATTCTTCTATGTTTTTAAAATATCCTTTTTTGTTGTTTTTTTTTTAAACATAATCCTTACATTCCTCTGAAATGTTCTTTGGAAGTATAGCTATAGGTGGGCACTTGTGATTTTGAATACATTTGATTCTTCAAAATGTTTATACATAGAGAAAATTTATATTTATATTTAATAATTTATAAAATAAATGAGATCCTAATAAACATGTCTCTTTTATTTAAGTACAACTTGAACATTTCCTACTTGTTTCCTCTTTATTCTCATTTCTTCCATTCTTACTCTCATTATCTTCCCCCATCTTCTGTACTCATGTTAAATAACAGGTTTAAATACTTCCTCATAATGATATAATTATCTAATTCTTCAACTTTGTCCTGTTTGTTTTACAAAATAGGTCATATTGCTTTCAAAACATTGGAACATAACAATGGGGAATATATAACTAGGAGAGATACTTCATTATGATACTACAAACCTTGGAAATAAAACATGTAAGAAGAAAATGCAGTGCACTTTAATAAGGAAAAATATTTGAACTGAAAATGAATTTTTACCTCTGAAACTTTATATATCTATTCTTTTTGACTTTCTTATAAGTTAAGGAGAAAACCAATGCAAAGCTGTATTAGCAGACATTTAGCAAACATAATTCGTGGTAAATCGACTCCTCCCCTAGGAACAAAGTATAATGGCATCCTGACTATCACCATATGATGATGTCATCACTCCCTGCTTGCCCACTGAAGCACAGAGTCAGTCAGATACAGTAAGCATTTGGTGCATATTTGGTAAATTGAGTAAATCATTGTCTAGCAATGCAAAACTAACTTTTCTGACATTTCTATTAGCCATTCTTAATAGCTTCAATAATAGTTCTTCATTGCTCTTTGTCATGTGATTTTTAAAAACATCTTATCCATAGCACTGGTAAATAAAATAGTTTTGCATTAGTTAAATTAGAAATCCAAAAAGTGATATTTATCTAGCATGCTTTTAATATTTTGTATAATTGAATGTATTATGTGCATGTGGCAGGATCCTGAATTGATTAAAGGGCTTGGTGACCTCCATTTGAAAAATTTGCTAAGATGAAATCAGCTTGATAAATTAGAAAAATATCAAAAATATATCTCAATTATATGGTAAAAACTCAAAAACATAAAAGGGATATAGAATACATGAATTAAAACTGAGTAGTGACCCAATTTAAAGTGACAAAGAGGAGACATTGACCCACAGTCTGAGAGGTATAAATTTTTTAAGATCTTGAAGTAATTTATGCCAAAAATATTTTTGTTTAAATATTGGAAAAGGCACCATTACATATTATTTATGATGGTGAAATCTATTTTAAATTCTGGATCCACTGACTATTAACTTCATTACATTTAGCAAGTGATTTAACTTTATGTGCCTCAGGTACTTCTATAAAATTGGAGAAAAGACGGTGCCAAATATATAGAGCTATTGTGTGAACTTAATTATATAGTTCACGTAAAATAATAAGAACAGTGCCTGAAAAATAGAAAGCTCACATAAATATTACTTATTATTAGGAAATTCAAGTAATGGTTGAAATCTGCGGCAGACCAGATAATATTTCTTTCTATTAGTTCTGTGAATAAGAAGCAAGATACAGCTTCATCCCTTGGAAAGATGGTTGGAAGGAGCTTTGAAAAAATTCCTCTAATACCAAGTTGATGCATAAGGCATACTAGTTAAGAAAGGGAAAATTTGTATGATATGAAATGAAAAAGTAAAACTCAACCACGTAGGTAGAGAAGACACGGCAAGGAAAAATGAAGTTTAAAAATGTTTTTACTTGCGGGACTTTAATAAGCCGGCTCCCATTCTGTGTGGTTGGGTTCTTGAGTGTGTGGAAAAATGGGCATGAAATCAGACCTGGACAGAGCTCCCTGGACTGGTAGTGCAATATACATCTATGGTAACTTGAATTTAGAACTAGAAGATACTGATACTTAACACATTCTTTTTTCTAGAATTGACAGTGAGACTCCAGGAGACAGGATGCACTGTGGCAGTAAAGGTAAGAAAAATGAGGTACAGCCATCAACAATCTAAATTAGTTAGGAAACCCATTAGATTTGACCATAAAGAAAATTCACATTATTTGGAAGAAATAGTGTTACTATTATTATCTTTTTAAAAAACCAAAGCCAATTTATTGCTAAGTGGTTAAACTGGTCTTGGACATAGTTTAGCTGTTATTTCCCCTGTAATGAAGGACTGGTCAATAGATATAGTTCCACCTTCAGTATTTGGGTTTGGCATATAGCTGGTTGGACTCTTGGATGTAGTATCTGTACAGGATATGTTCAGAATGAAGTGAATGTGAATCCCCCAAACAAACCCCATTATTTACCAAAATGAAATATAATATGGAATTTAGCTAGAATCAATAGAGCATAACCTAAATATAACTCGATGGCTAAAAGAAATACAAACAGGAAGATTTTAGAGATATATGACTTCTGTAGTAATTATTATTATTTTTTAATTTTCTAGTCTCCCAAACTTTCTGTGACAATCTATTGTCTTTCAAAGCTTAGAATTTGCCCTAAGCATCTCATCAGAAATGCGTCCAGCTTTATTCTTTCTCAAGATTGCTTTGGCTATTCAGTCTTTTGTGTACAAATTTGGGTGCAAAATATAGGATTTTTTTTTCTATTTCAATGAAAAAATGCTATTGTGTTTTTGACAGGGATTGCATGGAATCTGTAAATGATTTTGGGTTATATGAACATTTTAACAATATTAATTCTTCCAATCCATAAATAGAATAGAGAACCCAGAAATAAGTTCACACAAAAATTGTCAACTAATCTTTGACAAGAGGGGCACAAACAAACGATAGAGAAAGGACAGTCTTTTCAATAAATAGGGTTGAGAAAACTGGGTACCCATATGCAAAAACAATATATATATTTAGGCCTCAATCTATAATACTCACAGAAATTAACTCAAAGTGAACTGAAGACTTAAACATAAGACCTGAAAACATAAAATTCTTGGAAGAAAACACATGGAAAACCTCCTTGGCATTGACCCTTCAATGATTATTTCAAATATGGCAAGAAAGCAAAACTGAACAACTGGACTATATTAAACTAAAAAGTTTTTGCACAGCAAAGGAAATAATCAACAGAGTGAAAAGTAACTTAGGGAAAGAAAGTAAATATTTGCAAACCGTATATCTGATGAGAAGTTAGTATCCAAAATATATAAGAAACTCATGTAATTCAATAGCAAAAGAAATAAAGAACCCAATTAAAAATGGGCAAAGGACTTGAATAGATATTTCTTGAAAGAAGACATATAAATGGCCAACAGGTACATGAAAACGTGCTCAATGTTACTAATCCTCAGAGAAATACAAATCAAAAATTCAAGATATCACCTCAAACCTATTAGGAGGGCTATAATCAAAACACAAGGAAAAACAAAGTTGGCAGGGATGTAGATAAAAGGAACTTCTTGTACATTGTTGGTGGAACCGGATATTGGTATATTCCAACCACTGGAAAATAGTATGGAGGTTCCTAAAAATATTAAAAATAGAGAACTACCGTATGATCTAGCAATCACACTTCTGGGAATAATCTGAAGAAAATGAAATCAGTACCTTGCAGAGATATCAGCACTCAATGTGTATTGCAGCATTATTCGTGGTAACCAAGATATGGCAACAACCTAAGTATCTGCCACCAGATGAATGTATAAAAAATTGATATGGGAGAGAGAGGACAAAAAAAGTTAGATATATATTTGTGTGTGTGTGTGTGTGTGTGTGTGTGTGTGTGTGTGTGTGTGATTTTTATTCCTCCACCCCATCCTTCTTTCCTAATCAGTTACAAACTCATATTGGTTCTGCCTCTTATGTTATCTTCAAACTGTCCATTTCTCTCTTCTTCTGCTATTACTGCTGTAAAACACATCATTATCAACTCTCACCTTGCTTATTGTAGGCACCTATATTGTCTATCTTCCTTTAAATTTTTATTGAAGTATTAGAAATATTGGAATATTCTATTTCTTAAGCCAGAATATGATAAACATCTGACTTGTCTTTTCTACTTCATGCTTACACAAGGACATAGTTGTCCTTACTCTCCAAATTTGCACCCCCCGTATTTCTTATGCCATATGAACTTCCCTAGACTCCCCTATGTGTGGCAGCAAGAATATCTACTCTGTAAACCTTTGCATCCCCGTCCTAGTAAATGATCATATAAGAGATTCTAACAATGTTTATTTAGGTAATAATGAACTCTAGTATGTTTTTCTACAAGAAAATATTGGCAATCTCTCCTTTGGCCATCAAAAATAAGATAAAAATAAGCTAAACTATTATCTAGTTTTCAAGTGCCTCATATTCTTAGGGAAAAGAAGGGACAAGTTTGGGGCGCCTGGGTGGCTCATTAAGCATCTGCCTTCGTCTCAGGTCATGATTGATCCCAGGGTCCTTGGATCAAGCCCCGCATCGGGCTCCCTGCTCGGCGGGAAGCCTGCTTCTCCCTCTCCCACTCCCCCTGCTTGTGTTCCTTCTCTCGCTATGTCTCTCTCTGTCAAATAAATAAATAAAATCTTAAAAAAAAAGAAAAGAAAAGAAGGGACAATTTCATTAAGAGATTTACATTCCTAACATTATAAAATATATCGCTAACACCAGTCCAGTAAAAATCCTCTCTATTCTTTGTAGCATTAAAAAAACAAGCAAACAAAAACCATAATAGTGGGATAAGGAGAGTTTGTTCTGTTGATGGTGGTGGTGTGTATGTATGGTGGGTTGAATCTGTGACTCTGATTCTTTACCCATCCCTGCATCTCTATAGCCTTGCCTTGTCTCATTGTGGGCAGAGACTTTACACGTTAGGCTTGGCCATATGACTTGCTAAAGATAATGGTATATGAAAGCAATTGGATTCCCAGTGCACTAAATCCAAACTGAAGCCTGAAAAATTATCATGTGGTTTTAGTGGATTGCTTGCACTTTTGTCATCACCATGAGAGAATCGTGGACCCAGCTGGAAGAGAAGAGTCTAGGCA
Organism: Callorhinus ursinus; assembly: GCF_003265705.2. Lineage (NCBI taxonomy): Eukaryota > Metazoa > Chordata > Mammalia > Carnivora > Otariidae > Callorhinus > Callorhinus ursinus. The sequence continues at coordinate 74,319,872 of NW_027397065.1, read as the reverse complement.
GCAGAACTATCACAACTGGCAGCTGCCCTGTCAACATTTCCCTAGACCAACAAGCCCCGGTAACAAGCAGATGCATAAGTAATAATAAATATTGTTACAAGCCACAGGGTGTTGGATGGTTTTATGCAACAATAATTAACTGCTGCAGTTTTATTATACTTCATTTAATGTACAGGCAAATCTAGAACATTACTGAAACATTCATTGTTAATTAACCCCTGAGGCTGATCACTTACCTCATTAATAAACATAGTTTATATTTAATTTCATATTAATTCCCCAAAAGCTTATAGATAAACTGGTATTGGGGAAATCAGGGAAATAAAACTATTAAATACTGTTAATTACCTGAGCTATATAGGGAACTAAACAAACATTGGCTTCATGCTATAAAGAATATAAGGTAAATAGGTTATAATTGTTTCAAGTGATGTGGAACACTGTGTTTCCTTGTATAAGCCTAAAGATAATATTTCAATTTGATCTTTGAAATATACATGTGCTTTTCAATCCTCCCTTGGAATAATGCTAATGACAAATAATTATTAAAGTGAGGAATTAATGATGTGATTTATGTTACTAAAATTCCCTTATATTGTCATTGTAAACACAGTAAGCTTCAGTAAGCATGATAACTTTATATTTAATTTTGTGTTACCTCCAACTTTGAATAGAAATGTCCTGTAATTAAGTTTTACAGATTCTCATAGTTCTTTGATGGGGGGGTGAAAGTACTGAATAGCTCTGTCAACAGATTCTAGATTTGAGTTATATATAATCCATTAGAACAGACAGCATGTAATATTCAGATTCTAAGGTTAAAAGACAATAAATGTGTCTGTATTTATTTTTATTCGAGTGCTATGGCATATTTTGTCTTTTTTTTTTAATGCAGGAGAAGCTAACACTTTTGTGTACTATAAACATGAAGTCTGTTTGATAACTATTACCAAAACATCTGTTCTTCTATATATGCCATTTCTAAAATGGGTATTTTTATGTCTCCCTAGTGGTATAATTGAATCCAACTTTGGCTTCTGTACCTTATATGGATTTCTAGCTCTACTGTCTCAAGAGTTATTTTGTTCTTGGCTATTATCAGTTTTAAAATTCATCCAATGTGGATGGGGGAAGATAAATTGTGTGCTTTATATTTTGTGATAAAACAAACATTATGCTCAAGCAGTTATGGGCTGGAGGCTGCCCTGATTAGGGACCTGAGGACAGTTCCTGAAGAAGGATTTAGAGCAAAATTGTCATCCATCAACATTCACAGAAACTGGAAGAATGGGGCCCTCAGTCTTGTTGAGGGGTCTGGGAAGCACACCATAGCATCTATTGCATTATTATTATTATTATTATTATCATCATCATCATTATTATTGAGATAGAGAAAGATAAGAAACTCACATCATGGTTTTGAAATTACCCTTGTTTACAATTTGAAAGAAGTCTGCTTAAAAATGATATAAAACACCAAATGGATCCAGTCAGGATATAGGCTAACATACACAAAAAATATTAATTTTATGTGTACAATTGGTGTGGATAGAGGTTAATCATTTAGTGATGTGCTTCATGTTCTATATTTTATCAGTTTTAAGACCTTCATTTTGTTCTCATTGTAACACTTCCCAAACCAAGCCAAGTTTAATGACCACTGATGGCCAGGTTGAGACATTTTTGTTGAGATTATCTAAATATCTATGAAATAGCTTATAACTATTCCTATTTCCTCACCTCATTTGAAATATGTGCATCAATAATTCCACTTACATTTAAGTAAATTCTTGTTTAATTTTTGTTTCATGTTATTATCACTAGCCTTAACACTTGGGCAAGGGTTGTCAAGATTGGAAGGAAATGTTTGGAACAATACTGGGGCACTCTTAAGACATGATGAGTCACATATACCACGTTAACAGAATGTAAGTAAAGAAAAAAACACAAGTTCATCTGCATAGATGCAGAAAATGCACTGACAAAATTCAACATCCATTCATGAGTAAAAAAAAAAAAGTTTTCAACAAATTAGATATAGAAGGAATATACCTTAGCACAATAAGTCTATATATGAAAACTTCATGGTTAATATCATAATCAATAAGTAAAAACTGAAAGCTTTTTTTCCCTAAGAGCCAGTATAAGGTAAGCACGCCCACTCTTGCCACTTATATTTAACCTAGTACTAAACATTCTAGCCAAAGCAATTGGACAAGAAAAAGAATAAAAGACATCCAGATTGGAAAGGAAGAGGCAAAATTACCTCTGGAGAAAACCCTAAAGACTAAGAAAAATAACTGCTAGAACTGATCAGTGTAGTAAAATTTCATGATACAAAATCAACGTACAAAATCAGTCATTTGTCTATGTGCAAACAACAAAGTCTGAAAAGGAAACTAGAAAACAGTCCCATTCAAAACAGCAACAGCAAAAAATAAGATATTTAGGAAGAACAATAACCATAGTGGTGAAAGACTTCTTCACTGAAATGTATAAAACACTGATGAAAGTAAGTAAGGAAGACGAAGATAAATGAAAACATATCCTGTGTTCATGGAAGGATTAATAATGTCAAAATATTCATACTGCCCAAAATTATCTATAGATTCAAGCATTTCCTATCAAAATCCCAATGGATTTTTTTTTTTACAAAAATAGAAAAGACAATCTAATAATGCACCTGGGAATACTAAAGACCTCAAATAGTCAAACCAATTTTAAGTTTAAGAAGTACAAAGCTGGAGGCATCATGCTTCCTGATTTCAAAATATATTGCAAAGTTATAGCAATCAAAACAGTATGGCACTGACAGAATAACAGGCCCATAGATCAATGTAACTGAATAGAGATGCCAGAAATAAATCCATGCATTTATGATTAATTGGCAATAACATATAATAGGGAAAGAATAGCCTCTTTGAATGGTCTTGGGAAAACTGGATATCCAAATGCAGAAGAATGAAACTGGACCCTTATATTATATTAAAAAATCAACCCAAAATGGATTAAAGACTTAAACCTAAAACATGAATCATAAAATTACTAGAAAACATGGGAAAAAGACTCCTGACATTAGTCTCTAGTCATTAATCTTTTTGGATATGACACCAAAAGCATAGGCACCAAAAGCAAGAATAAACAAGTAATATTGCATTAAACCAAAGAGTTTCTGCAGAACAAAAGAAACAATCAGCAAGTGAAAAGGCATCCTATGGAGTGGGAGAAAACATTTGCTAACTATATATCTGGTAAGGAATTAATATCCAAGGTATATAAGGAACTCATACAACTCCATAGCAAAATCTAAGTAAACCAATTAGAAAATGAGCAAAGGACCTGAATAGACATTTATCAAAAGAAAACATACAAATGGCCAACAGACACCTGAAAAAGAGCCAACATCACCAATCATCAGAGGAATGCAAATCAAAACCACAATGAGATTTCATCTTACACCTTGTTAAAATGGCTTTTATCAAAAAACAAAAACGAAACCAAACAGGGGATAACAAGTGTTGGCAAGGATAAGGAGAAAATGTAACCTTTCATACTGTTGGTGGGAATATAAATTGGTCCAGACTTCATGGAAAACAGTACAGAGCGTCCTCAAAAATTTAATACATAAAACTATTCATGTGATTCAGCAATTATACTTCTGGGTATATATTGAAGGAAACAAAATCAGTATCTCAAACAGGTATCTCCACTTCATGTTCATTGCAGCATTATTCACAATACTCAAGCTTTGGGAGCCACCTAAATGTCTATCAGTGAAAAAGTGTATTAAAAATGTGGCATATACATAAAATGGAATATTATTATATATATAATATAATAGGCTTAAAAATGAATGTAGTCCTGCTATTTGCAACAACATAGACGACATTATGGTCATTAGGAGGACAGTCAAGTGGAGGACATTATGCTAAGTGAAATAAGCTCAACAAAGAAAGAGAAATACTATATGATCTCCCTTACATGTAGAGTCTAAAATTGTCAAACTCCTGGAAACAGAGATTAGAATGTTGGTTGCCAGGAGCTGAGGAGTAGGGAAACAGGAGTGCAGTGTCAGTAATGCAAAAATGAATATGGGGTTCAAAGGGGTTCCAAGCTTCAGTTAAGCAAGATGAATAAGGTCTGGAGTCATAATATACAGTAATGTCACTCTAGTTAAAAATACTGCATTGAAATTGGCACCACATTTTACTTGAAATTTGCTAAGTGGGTAGATCTTAAGTGTTCTCCCAGAAAGAAAGAGAGAGAGAGAGAGAGT